>NC_134568.1:4802161-5087161 GCF_050947875.1 Dermacentor variabilis
CTTTCTGTCTCTTAACGTTACGCCTAGTATTCTTTGTTCCATCGCCCTTCGCGCGGTCCTTCACTTGGCCTCAAACTTCTTTGTCAATCTCCAAATCTCTGCCCCATATGTCAGCACCGGTAAAATGCACCGATTGCATACCGTCCTTTTCAATGATAATGGTAAGCTTCTAGTCAGGAGCTGACAATGTCTGCCGTATGCGAACCAACCCATTTTTTTCTTCTATCAATTTCCTTCTCATGATCAGGGTTCCCTGTGATTAGTTGACCTAGGTAAACGTACTCCTTCACAGCCTCTAGAGGCTGGCTAGCGATCCTGAACTCTTGTTTTCTTGCCCGGCTATTCATCATTATCTTTGTCTCCTGCATATTAATCTGCAGCCCCACTGTTACACTCTCTCTGTTAAGGTCCTCAATCATTTGTTGTAACTCGTCTGCAGTGTTGCTGAATAGAACAATGTCATAGGCAAACCGAAGGTTGCTGAGATATTCGCCATCGATCCTTACTCCTAAGCCTTCCCAGTTTAATAGTTTGAATACTTCTTCCAAACACGAAGTGAATAGCATTGGAGAGATTGTGGCTCCCTGTCTGACCCCTTTCTTTATAGGCGTCTTCCTACTTTTCTTGTGTAGAATTAAGGTGGATTGTAAAAGTGATGACTTAACAAATGGGCAACTCATTGCTACGTTTTAGGAAGTAAAAATAGAAATTATATATGAAGAGCATTCCTGGAAAAACCGAAACCAAATCTTGAGTTTTGTATTTCAGCCATATGGTGGGAGACTTCAGAAGAACTTCTGTTTGGCCTTCTTTTTTGGAACAGTGTTACGCCATGTGTAGAGAGTCGAGATAGGCATCAATCGGAAGCTGAGTCTCCGCACTACATACACTGTAGCGGCTATCACTATAGCAACCGTAGTTTTATCCCAGCGACCATTTTCGCCTCGAAAATCGAGTACAAATTTTCGTCGTTTCATAGGCTTTCATTGCTGAATCTTTAACCGCTCTGGGAACGAAATCCTAGCTTTCCACAGCGAAATCACTGCATTCGTCTCGTGTGGATTGCCGTTTAGAACATGTACGTCTGTCACCTGACATTCAATAATCGACCTGCACTATTAATTATTCGTGAAAAACCCGCTCGTTCCATTGAAAACAAGCTACACTGTGAAAAAAGCTGTTAATTTAAAGAAAATTTATAGAAATTTTCTGCTCCCCAGAATAAGTTTTCTGTGAATGCTCTATGATAGAAACCTGTTAGCAGAAGCAACAAATTTTTTTGTTCTTTTTGATCTGCAGTCTATAAAACGAGTCAAAACTGAAATATAAACATTCTAAATTATTGTAACTGCATAAAGAAACTCTAAAATAACATTTTAGAGCTTTTTTTTCTTTTCATGCACGCTTTTTTTTGCATATACTACGCACGATGCGCTTATTGCGGTGCTTCTTTTGATGCCCCGTGGCATAATCAAGATGGCTGCTCTTCAAGTCAACGCATGTCGGCACTGCTCCGTTTCTCCTTTCGCCAATCGTAAGAGGCGAGCGGTTTTCTTTTCAAGTACATTGCACGCAACGTATTCTTTTACCCAATATTTTCCGCGTGTTCGTGACATAGGAGAGCACTACAATGTAGCCCGCAAAGAAAACTCAGGCGCACAGTGACAAAATTTAGCAACTACGTGTTCCAACATTTCAGCGTACGTTGCGTGTTGTGAGCCAACGTGCGATTTGGATATTAAAGTTAGCTTTAGTTTTTTCTTATCGCAGGCGTAAGGGCTACGCAGTGGGCTTGACAAATGTGTTGTTGTCTGTTCTTGCCTTTTCCGAATGTTACTTGTTTTTGCTATGGCTGCCAGAAAAAAAAAAAGCATGCGTGAGTTCTCAGCAAAGCTCACTCAGCGACGTTAGCTCTTAGCTACGATCAAGTGTTTAGTTTACTTAAGTGACCAGAAACTGCGACTTTTTCCCCTGTTCTGTAATATCTCTTTTGAGGGTGGAATGTGAACCCACCGCATGTGAGGGCACATGGCATGCAGTATTCATGATGTTGCTGGGTTAGCTACGGTTCGAGTGTTTTAGTGCGTTACCGTCGGGAAATGATTCTGCCTGGCCACTGACTAAGTCGCTTCATTTTAAAAATAGTTAGCGGGAACACTGGACTGCGCGGCTTTGTGTACGCTCTGTGCGCATTTTAAAAACACAGCGCGGAAGGTGCTAGCACCCGAGCCGCGAAGATATGCTGTCATCACGCTCGTGGCACGAAGAATTGCTCACATGTTGTCTGCTAGCCTCACTTCCGGACTCTGACAACGAATAAATAAATTAGTGAATGATGGACTGCGAAAATGAGAGAAACAAATGGTCAAAATTTGCATAAATTGAACTGCAGCAACACATTTAGCAAAAAAAAACTAAAAGGGCAGCATGCGTGCTTCACGCAACTAATACTATACAGTTGACCTATAATGTGTTAACCGCTTTAAATTATCAGGACTATTTTCTACCTTGCGCTGTTATGCTAGGCCTTGTTACGACAATAGCTGACGTGTGAATTGTTCGCGACTTCACATTGCTCGACCGGGCGCAAGGAAAATTGACGGAGGCAGAGGGGGAGGGAGGGAGGGAGGGGGGCAGCGGCTTCGACTCCGCCAACACGTACGTACTTGGCGCGCGCGTCCTCGCGTCGTATCTCGAAAATCATCTGAAGACGGCTCATGCCTTTGCGCGCGCTGTGTTCTCGCCGCTCTTGCGTGGAAACGATAGATAGCACGAAGGTCACTTCTCTCTCTCGCTGCTGTTGCGCTTGCTCACACCAGCGTTTTTACAGCGAGTGTCCGCGCTCATCGAGTGTGATGTGTTCACGTTTGCTTGTGCGCGCTGGTACCATGCTTGTTAATTTAGTTAGTAAGCGAATGTTTTCCAAGTTTATACTGCCGATAAAACTAGTATCCATACTTCGTATAGCTGTCTACTCATGTGCTATCGCTACCGATGCTTCGCCTTTCCGGCAAAAGCGCAAGTTTTTTTTTTCAGTTCGAAAAATAATAAAAAAGCGCGTGCAGCATATAGCACAATTAAGCCTATTGATATGGATTACATGAAGAAGTGGACTTGAGAGACAAATCGCAATGATAAGGTTGCTAATTAAAACGATTCAATGAATAGCTTAATAAGTATTCTATTTGGCTCGTATGTACAAATTCCAAAATTGGGGCCAAGAAGTAATGAAGTCCTTGCATCACTTCTCCACTGTTCGGCTTCAATTCCGCAATTTCAACGTGTGCCCTCAAGGGAATAGTGAGATTAGTTTAGAAGAGTTATATAATATGGATAAAATTGAACAGGCTCTCAGGAACAGAGGAAGCCTAAAAGCAGTGAAGAAGAAACTAGGAATAGGCAAGAATCAGATGTGTGCGTTAAGAGACAAAGCCGGCAATATCGTTACTAATATGGATAAGATAGTTCAAGTGGCTGATGAGTTCTATAGAGATTTATACAGTACCAGTGGCACCCACGACGATAGTGGAAGAGAGAATAGCCTAGAGGCATTCGAAATCCCACAGGTAACGCCAGAAGAAGTAAAGAAAGCCTTAGGAGCTATGCAAAGGGGGAAGGCAGCTGGGGAGGATCAGGTAACAGCAGATTTGTTGAAGGATGGTGGGAAGACTGTCCTAGAAAGATTGGCCGCCCTATATACACAATGCCTCATGACCTCGAACGTACCGGAATCTTGGAAGAACGCTAACATAATCCTAATCCATAAGAAAGGGGACGCCAAAGACTTGAAAAATTATAGACCGATCAGCTTACTGTCCGTTGCCTACAAAGCATTTACTAAGGTAATCGCAAATAGAATCAGGAACACCTTAGACTTCTGTCAGCCAAAGGACCAGGCAGGATTCCGTAAAGAATACTCAACAATAGACCATATTCACACTATCAATCAAGTGATAGAGAAATGTGCAGAATATAACCAACCCTTATATATAGCTTTCATTGATTACGAGAAAGCGTTTGATTCAGTCGAAACCTCAGCAGTCATGGAGGCATTACAGAATCAGGGTGTAGATGAGCCATATGTAAAGATACCGGAAGATATCTATAGCGGCTCCACAGCCACCGTAGTCCTCCACAAAGAAAGCAACAAAATCCCAATAAAGAAAGGTGTCAGACAGGGAGATGCGATCTCTCCAATGCTATTCACAGCATGTGTACAAGAGGTATTCAGAGACCTGGAGTGGGAAGAATTGGGGATAAAAGTTGATGGAGAATACCTTAGCAACTTGCGATTCGCTGATGATATTGCCTTGCTTAGTAACTCAGGAGATCAATTGCAATGCATGCTCACTGACCTGGAGAGGCAAAGCAGAAGGGTGGGTCTGAAAATTAATCTACAGAAAACTAAAGTAATGTTTAACACTCTCGGAAGAGAACAGCAGTTTACGATTGGTAGCGAGGCACTGGAAGTGGCAAGGGAATACATCTACTTAGGGCAGGTAGTGAACGCGGATCCGGATCATGAGACTGAAATAACCAGAAGAATAAGAATGGGCTGGGGTGCGTTTGGCAGGTATTCTCAGATCATGAACAGCAGGTTGCCATTATCCCTCAAAAGAAAAGTGTATAACAGCTGTGTCTTACCAGTTCTCACGTATGGGACAGAAACCTGGAGGCTTACGAAAAGGGTTCTGCTTAAATTGAGGACGACGCAACGAGCTATGGAAAGAAGAATGATAGGTGTAACGTTAAGGGATAAGAAAAGAGCAGATTGGGTGAGGGAACAAACGCGGGTAAATGACATCTTAGTTGAAATCAAGAAAAAGAAATGGGCATGGGCTGGACATGTAATGAGGAGGGAAGATAACCGATGGTCATTAAGGGTTACGGACTGGATTCCAAGGGAAGGGAAGCGTAGCAGGGGGCGGCAGAAAGTTAGATGGGCGAATGACATTAAGACGTTTGCAGGGACAACATGGCCACAATTAGTACATGACCGGGGTAGTTGGAGAAGTATGGGAGAGGCCTTTGCCCTGCAGTGGGCGTAACTAGGATGATGATGATGATGATTAGAGGAAGTCATTAAAGAATGTGCATATTCGTTTTTGATATGACATTCTAACTGGCCGCATGGTTTAAAAACTGTTTCCACCATAGTTGCACAAATGGTATGTTAAGAGGAAGCTTTAGCTCGGGCCCAACTCCGACGCAGCCTATTCAAATACATGTAAAACGCAAAAATGTTTTTCTGAGATAACCCCTGTACTGATTTTAATGAAATTTGTTGCATTTGAGAGAGAAAGTTAAGTTCTAGTGACTGCTGGAAGCGGAATTTCCATTCAGGGCCTGAATTTTATTAGAAAGATTTTCAAAAATTCGCAAGCTCGAAAAAAATATCCGCACGAAGTTTACAAATTAATAGTTCTGCATCAAGAACATTTATCGCGCTTATGTAAACTGCATTCATTAAATCATTGAAATGGACAAAGTGGGTATGTAATTTTACATCTTACGTGAATATGTTACGTTGTTTACAAGGGTTCTGCGAAAGCTGCCTTTCAATATTATTAATTTTTTTTAGATTCATGCGTAACATATCAATTTTGTCCAATTTATATGTACTATTAGTTGCAATTTACAGAATTGTATTATCATTTTTCGTTGTTTGAGTTACAGAATTATCAACTAGATGGTCTCGTTTTTTGAAAAGTTTAGATTTTTGCCAATATTTAATAAAAAATTGAGGACCTAAATCAAAAATTCGAAACCAACAGTCACCAGATTTTAGGTTTTTCTTTTTTAATGCAACAAACCTCGTCAAATTTGGTGTAGTGGTTGCCGAGAAAAACGAATTCTCCTTTTACATGTATTTAGATAGGAGCACCCGAGCTAAAGCTTCCTCTTTATATTTTCATGACTAGATGACACGCATAAAACAACCAACAAAATCACCAAGATAGTGGAAGGGTGGTAATCACACTTGTAGCTAAACCAGTGGAGACCAACCTGAGATCTTTTTTCTTTCTTTGTCTTCATTTACTGCTGCTCCTTTAAAATGAAGCAATAGTCATTCTGAATGTGTCGCCTTTTGTATGCTTAACTGTGCCTTAAAAAAACACGGCTCAATTAAACTGAGGTTCACACGTCCTCTAGCTTAGTGAATATTGGCAATAATAAAATTAAGCTTGTCAGTGCAATGTTCTGCATAGGTTTCTACATGTTCGAAACAAACAGCGACCACCAACATGGAGTTGTGTGTGTGTGTGTGTGTGTGTGTGTGTGTGTGTGTGTGTGTGTGTGTGTGTGTGTGTGTGTGTGTGTGTGTGTGTGTGTGTGCGGGTGTGTTAGTGTGTGTGTGTGTGTGTGTGTGTGTGTGTGTGTGTGTGTGTGTGTGTGTGTTGATGGCGTGTGCATGTATGTTTTGTACGTGTTGTGTGCGTATGTCTTCTTGTGGGGTGGAAGGGAAGGGCATGTACATTTCGTCCCATGGTGAGGGCTGTTTGTTTCAAAATGTGTAGTCGTCTGGCTGATATAAACGTTATCTCTAAGTGGCGTCCTACACGGTACTAACATGCGCACACGCTGCGGGGCTTTGTGCATTACTTTTCCCAAAAAAGGCATTGTGCTAAAGTGCTTCACTGAACTCTGTACAATCATGCTACTGCCATATGTATATTAAAGTACCACTGTTGTTTTCAGGTCAGTGGCAGCATGACACCCAGAGAGAAACCAAGGTCCAGCGCCTAAGCAAGCATCACGGCCTTACACCTAAACTTGTCTCCATACTCAGGTGTCCTCACGGTTGAGTTTTAAAGCAAAAGTCTTCATCTACGTAATGCCGAGCTTGAGTTTCTTTCAGCACCATCATGGTTTGATATATAAGCTGGTTCTCTTACTGTAGTAATAAGTACGCTGTTTCTGTTTTGTTTTCATGTGGCTTATTCAGCCATCGGTTTTTCTTGCTTTAAAATAAAACACTCTTCTATTTCTGTGCGAAACAAACTGTAGCCTGGCTCTTCTTTGTAGCATCATTTGCCACAGTGTTCGTGCTGCCACCTGCTCTTTGTCACGCATGACTCCATGAAATATCTGGTTCTTTGGTTTATCGACAAAAAAGAAAAAAAGAACGCCCGCCGGGGTGGCTAAGCGACTATGCTGTTGCGCTGATAAGCACGTGCGAGGTCGCGGGATCGAATCCCGACCGCGACGGCCGCACTTTGGTGGGGGCGACATGCAAAAACGCCTCCGTCCCGTGCATTAGGGGCATGTTAAAGATTCTCTGGGAATCAAAACTAATCCGGAGTCTCCCACTACGGCGTGCCTCATAATAAAATCGTGGTTTTGGCATGTAACACCCCAGAATTCATTCATAGAAAAAAAATACGAGTTCGAGTGAAATTAGATTAAACAATGTTCAGGTGAGAACAGTTTTGCTATTTTGCGACTCAGCTAGCTACCATGGTTAAACCAATATCTGACTTTACGCAACAATTCCTTTTTTACATCAAAAAAGCACGCTATTGTATACCAGCATTTTGAGAATACTCACATCTCTTCAATGTGCACTTCACAATATCTGGACACTATGACATAATGCACACCTACCATGATGCCCGTCTTGATACTGTTGTGTGTCACCAATATGTGCATGAATACGTGCCGTGTCTAATTCTAAACAAATTTATTGACAGATCGGGGGAGTTCCGTAACTTCGCCCATCAGCGCCTATTATACACAAAGATGTGCGTATTTATCTACTTTGCTTGCCTTGCCTTGAAAGGCCATGCACTTTTTCCTGCTCTTCCTTCTCTACGTGCGCGTGTGATCCATGGCAAGCGGAAGCTTATCTATAGTCTGGGAAATTGACTTTTAATCTGTTATAGCGCCCGGAGGAAAAGCGATGCTGCTTGTTTCATAAACCTAGTGCGGATAAGTAGATATATTAATATACTTGTTTCTATATTTCCGTGCTCACTGAAATTTTGATGCAAAATAAAACAAATATTCGTTTTCTTCTATAGTTTCCTAAATTACAAATTATTCCTTACAGTCACAGAGAGAAAAAGCGTTGATCATATTTAATAGCAGCGCACGAAAAAAACTGAGTAAAGTAAGAACGGAAGAAACACACGAGGGCTAGGTGTGACCTTTGTCTTTTTGCGCTGCAGTTGAACATCTTCAGCTTTGACCACACAGCCTAATTTTCGTTTTGAGACCAGTTCCATATTTACATGATATTTGTTATTTTGTAATGATTATGTAATGTGCGACAAGAAAACTAAAAAACGAGAAGTTCACATGAAAATGGAGGCTAGAAGTGCGAAACTGTGGTTGAACAAGGAATATCAGCGACCGTCAACGCTTCGACTAAAGAAAATTCGCTTCCTGAGGGCAGCAACTGCCCTCACGAAGAGAAATGCCCTTTCAAAGCGTAGGCTTCAGCGACAGTCCTGGTTCGACCATTATTCGATCATTCCCAATAGAAAATTGAAACAGAACTTTTCATTTGCCTCAAAACGGATAATTGTTTTAGACATACATTTTCCGTAAAATAAAACAGAAGATAGTATTAAAGTAACAGAAAATTTGTAAACAGAGATCAGAACATTTCCTGTAATACAAAACATAACTGTCCTTAAACACAAAATTTTTAATAATGTAAAACAGAAGGAACTTGTTAAATAACAGAAAAAGGAAAAATAGAAAACAGAGCTTTACAGACATTTTCTAGCAAGGCAGCTGCCAGAAAATTCCTGTTTTTTAAGGAAAAATTTTTTACAGTGCAGCTTCGCGCCGCGGCCGCTTGGGGAGCTAGTTGGCGGGTGTCCAGAAAAGCTGGTTGTGCACATACAGGGTGGCCCAGATAACGTTAGAAGCTCTTAAAGAACTGGTACAATATACGGTTATGAGAGTTATGAGAGTACAATATACGATTATGAGAGCGCCAGGATCATTCTTATGCGCTAATTATCCGGCTCATCGGAGAAGAAAAAATAAACAAGCTCTTAATTTCTAGAACGTGACTTCGAATGGGAAAACTGCTATTGAGCCATACAACAACCAATTCAGTAGATTTCGTCACCGTTATGTCCTACGTAATAGGTTTTTTTTTTCCTCGAGCTTTACTCGCAGTATGCGAAAGGTGAAAAGTCGCGCGCGATTTCGCGCGCCCCGACACCAGCGACTTCGAAAGTGATTTCAAGGAACTAACTACGCTCTATGCCTCACTTTGCGACCGTCTGTTACTAAGTTACTAAGGTATTCTCCATTAACTTTTATCCCCAATTCCTCTCAGAGACTTGGATTGGGAAGAATTGGGGATAAAAGTTAATGGAGAATACCTTAGTAACTTGCGATTCGCTGATGATATTGCCTTGCTTAGTAACTCAGGAGACCAACTGCAATGCATGCTCACTGACCTGGAGAGGCAAAGCAGAAGAGTGGGTCTAAAAATTAATCTGCAGAAAACCAAAGTAATGTTTAACAGTCTCGGAAGAGAACAGCAATTTACAGTAGGTAGCGAGGCACTGGAAGTGGTAGGGGAATATATCTACTTAGGGCAGGTAGTGACGGCGGATCCGGATCATGAGACGGAAATAATCAGAAGGATAAGAATGGGCTGGGGTGCGTTTGGCAGGCATTCTCAGACCATAAACAGCAGGTTGCCATTATCCCTCAAGAGAAAAGTGTATAATAGCTGTGTCTTACCAGTACTCACCTACGCGGCAGAAACCTGGAGGCTTACGAAAAGGGTCCTACACAAATTGAGGACGACGCAACGAGCTATGGGAAGAAGAATGATAGGTGTAACATTAAAGGATAAGAAAAGAACAGATTGGGTGAGGGAACAAACGCGAGTTAATGACATCTTAGTTGAAATCAAGAAAAAGAAATGGGCACGGGCAGGACATGTAATGAGGAGGGAGGATAACCGATGGTCATTAAGGGTTACGGACTGGATACCAAGGGAAGGGAAGCGTAGCAGGGGGCGGCAGAAAGTTAGGTGGGCGGATGAGATTAAGAAGTTTGCAGGGATGACATGGCCACAATTAGTACATGACCGGGGTTGTTGGAGAAGTATTGGCGAGGCCTTTGCCCAGCAGTGGGCGTAACCAGGCTGATGATGATGATGATGATGTAAGAGGCAAGAGGTCGGCGTTGGCACCCGCCGATAGCGCCCTGCGTGGCCACGCGACGTTTGCCGCTTACGCACAGACTAGGGAGCCGCCGAGCCATGCAAATGAGTGGAGTTAGTTTGTTCAAGTCGCTTTTGGGGCCGTTGGTGTGGCGGCGCGTGGACGCGCAATCACGCGGCGCTTTTCGTATGTCATGGGCCATCAGTAAAGCGAGCAAAAAATAATTACGCAGCACACAGCGCGTTGAAAAGGAGTGAATGTGGCGCTTTAGGACGCAATAAACAGTTTTCTCATCGGATGTCAAGCACTGAATTCAGAAACGAGAAACATTTTTTTAGTTATTCTTCTCTAATTAGCTGGATAATCCACAGAAAAAAATTACCCCGGTGGCTGAATAGGACTGATGACCAAACCCCGTAGGTCTCATCATCACATGCAGTACCAATTAAGAGCATGGCTATGGTTAGCTGAGACACCCTGTATAAGACACAGTTTAAAGTGCTCTTACAGGATAATGCTTAGATTTATACAGTACCAGTGGCACCCACGACGATAATGGAAGAGAGAATAGTCTAGAGGAATTCGAAATCCCACAAGTAACGACGGAACAAGTAAAGAAAGCCTTGGGAGCTATGCAAAAGGGGAAGGCAGCTGGGGAGGATGAGGTAACAGCAGATTTATTGAAGGATGGCGGGCAGATTGTTCTAGAAAAACTGGCCATCCTGTATACCCAATGCCTCATGACTTCGAGCGTACCGGAATCTTCGAAGAACGCTAACATAATCCTAATCCATAAGAAAGGGGACGCCAAAGACATGAAAAATTATAGACCGATCAGCTTACTGTCCGTTGCCTACAAACTATTTACTAAGGTAATCGCAAATAGAATCAGGAACACCTTAGACTTCCATCAACCAAAGGACCAGGCAGGGTTCCGTAAAGGCTACTCAACAATAGACCATATTCACACTATCAATCAGGGGGAAGAGAAATGTGCGGAATATAACCAACCCTTATATGTAGCTTTCATTGATTACGAAAAAGCGTTTGATTCAGTCCTCAGCAGTCATGGAGGCATTACGGAACCAGGGTGTAGACGAGCCGCATGTAAAAATACTGAAATATATCTATAGCGGCTCCGCAGCCAACGTAGTCCTCCATAAAGAAAGCAACAAAATCCCACTAAAGAAAGGCGTCAGGCAGGGAGATACGATCTCTCCAATGCTATTCACAGCGTGTTTACAGGAGGTATTCAAAGACCTCGATTGGACAGAATTGGGGATAAGACTTAATGGAGAATGCCTCAGTAACTTGCGATTCGCTGATGATATTGCCTTGCTTAGTAACTCAGGGGACCAATTGCAATGCATGCTCAATGACCTGGAGAGGCAAAGCAGAAGGGTGAGTCTAAAAATTAATCTGCAGAAAACTAAAGTAATGTTTAACAGTCTCGGAAGAGAACAGCAGTTTACGATTGGTAGCGAGGCACTGGAAGTGGCAAGGGAATGCATCTACTTAGGGCAGGTAGTGAACGCGGATCCGGATCCTGAGACTGAAATCATCAGAAGAATAAGAATGGGCTGGGGTGCGTTTGGCAGGCATTCTCAGATCATGAACAGCAGGTTGCCATTATCCCTCAAAAGAAAAGTATATAATAGCTGTGTCTTACAAGTACTCACGTACGGGGCAGAAATCTGGAGGCTTACGAAAAGGCTTCTACTTAAATTGAGGACGGCGCAACGAGCTATGGAAAGAAGAATGATAGGTGTAACGTTAAGGGATAAGAAAAGAGCAGATTGGGTGAGGGAACAAACGCGAGTTGATGACATCGTAGTTGAAATCAAGAAAAAGAAATGGGGCATGGGCAGGACATGTAATGAGGAGGGAAGATAACCGATGGTCATTAAGGGTTACGGTCTGGACTCCAAGGGAAGGGAAGCGTAGCAGTGGGCGGCAGAAAGTTGTGCGGGCGGATGAGGTTAAGAAGTTTGCAGGGACAACACTGCCACAATTAGTACATGACCGGGATAGTTGGAAAAGTATGGGAGAGGCCTTTGCCCTGCAGTGGGCGTAAGCAGGCTGATGATGATGATGATGATGGCAGGATAATGTAAACGTACAGTTCAATGTGTGTGCATGCATATATGTTTAATTAGAACGTTGAATATTTGTGTTTGGTGCACATGCTTTTCTTTTAACACTGCACTCCTTGTCACCTTCGTTCTGTCTTTTCGCCCCTTTATCCCACAGGGCAAAGTATTATAACCGGACGTGCGTCTCGTAAATCTGCTTTTCCTTGCCTCTTTCTTTCTCAAGACGGGATTTTAATGAAAGAAACTGGCTAACCTCAGTGTTGTTCCACTGAATATTTTTTATTACACAGGCACGCCGTGCGATGTCCACCGCAGAATTAAAAGTTCAATGGCTCGGTAACGGCTTCTATTGTGCGGCCATAACGCGCAATATATGATGGACGGAATCAACATTGGTTCGTTTATTCTTATGTCGGACGTCTTTTGAATATGCTGCAGTTTAAAACATGATCTACAGTGATGTAATTATTCCTTTTAGATACCAAACCACGCCGAAAACACTGGTCATGCAGGTAACGTAACCTCTATTGCACGCTTCAAGGAGTGGCCCGCTAGGCTGTTCACTTCTTGTGTTGATATGCAGCCGATCAAAATCGTAAACGTGTGAAGGTAAAGACTGCGTAGCGGACAGTTCTTTACGTGGATGCCCCACCGCACGACGGGGCGCTGAGAGCGACGTCCTTGTGAAAGCTATGCGGTTCAAGGCCAGGTACCGAGAAAGAAAAAGCACTGAGGGGGAAGGGGCAAACAGTGACAGGCTGGTCTCATGACGTGTTCTAGAGCAGAGCGGAGGAGCCACCAGCTTCTATTTCAGTCACGGACTCTGCGCAACCTTCTCGCCACCATTATCTGCTTGACGCGACCTTGGCGGGCCAAACACTATAACACCTGTAGCGGTGGTTCACGTTGTCGCTCATCGTGCGACCATTCGACATCGCCCGCCACACCGAGGCTGGCATGCTGCGCTCCCGCCACCCAGACCTTCGCGTTTTAATATTTAATATTAAAATATTATATTTAATAAAAATTATTTAATAAAAAATTGAGGACCTAAATCAAAAATTCGAAACCAACAGTCACCAGATTTTAGGTTTTTCTTTTTTAATGCAACAAACCTCGTCAAATTTGGTGTAGTGGTTGCCGAGAAAAACGAATTCTCCTTTTACATGTATTTAGATAGGAGCACCCGAGCTAAAGCTTCCTCTTTATATTTTCATGACTAGATGACACGCATAAAACAACCAACAAAATCACCAAGATAGTGGAAGGGTGGTAATCACACTTGTAGCTAAACCAGTGGAGACCAACCTGAGATCTTTTTTCTTTCTTTGTCTTCATTTACTGCTGCTCCTTTAAAATGAAGCAATAGTCATTCTGAATGTGTCGCCTTTTGTATGCTTAACTGTGCTTTAAAAAGACACGGCTCAATTAAACTGAGGTTCACACGTCCTCTAGCTTAGTGAATATTGGCAATAATAAAATTAAGCTGGTCAGTGCAATGTTCTGCATAGGTTTCTACATGTTCGAAACAAACAGCGACCACCAACATGGAGTTGTGTGTGTGTGTGTGTGTGTGTGTGTGTGTGTGTGTGTGTGTGTGTGTGTGTGTGTGTGTGTGTGTGTGTGTGTGTGTGTGTGTGTGTGTGTGTGTGCGGGTGTGTTAGTGTGTGTGTGTGTGTGTGTGTGTGTGTGTGTGTGTGTGTGTGTGTGTGTTGATGGCGTGTGCATGTATGTTTTGTACGTGTTGTGTGCGTATGTCTTCTTGTGGGGTGGAAGGGAAGGGCATGTACATTTCGTCCCATGGTGAGGGCTGTTTGTTTCAAAATGTGTAGTCGTCTGGCTGATATAAACGTTATCTCTAAGTGGCCTCCCACACGGTACTAACATGCGCACACGCTGCGGGGATTTGTGCATCACTTTTCCCAAAAAAGGCATTGTGCTAAAGTGCTTCACTGAACTCTGTACAATCATGCTACTGCCATATGTATATTAAAGCGCCACTGTTGTTTTCAGGTCAGTGGCAGCGTGACACCCAGAGAGAAACCAAGGTCCAGCGCCTAAGCAAGCATCACGGCCTTACACCTAAACTTGTCTCCATACTCAGGTGTCCTCACGGTTGAGTTTTAAAGCAAAAGTCTTCATCTACGTAATGCCGAGCCCACTTTGAGTTTTTTTCAGCACCATCATGGTTTGATATATAAGCTGGTTCTCTTACTGTAGTAATAAGTACGCTGTTTCTGTTTTGTTTTCATGTGGCTTATTCAGCCATCGGTTTTTCTTGCTTTAAAATAAAACACTTTTCTATTTCTGTGCGAAACAAACTGTAGCCTGGCTCTTCTTTGTAGCATCATTTGCCACAGTGTTCGTGCTGCCACCTGCTCTTTGTCACGCATGACTCCATGAAATATCTGGCTCCTTGGTTTATCGACAAAAAAGAAAAAAAGAACGCCCGCCGGGGTGGCTAAGCGACTATGCTGTTGCGCTGATAAGCACGTGCGAGGTCGCGGGATCGAATCCCGACCGCGACGGCCGCACTTTGGTGGGGGCGACATGCAAAAACGCCTCCGTCCCGTGCATTAGGGGCACGTTAAAGATTTTCTGGGAATCAAAACTAATCCGGAGTCTCCCACTACGGCGTGCCTCATAATAAAATCGTGGTTTTGGCATGTAACACCCCAGAATTCATTCATAGAAAAAAAAGAGTTCGAGTGAAATTGGATTAAACAATGTTCAGGTGAGAACAGTTTTGCTATTTTGCGACTCAGCTACCATGGTTAAACCAATATCTGACTTTACGCAACAATTCCTTTTTTACATCAAAAAAGCACGCTACTGTATACCAGCATCTTGATAATACTCACATCTCTTCAATGTGCACTTCACAATATCTGGACACTATGACATAATGCACACCTACCATGATGCCTCATACACATTGCGTACCCATCTTGATACTGTTGTGTGTCGCCAATATGTGCATGAATACGTGCCGTGTCTAATTCTAAACAAATTTATTGACAGATCGGGGGAGTTCCATAACTTCGCCCATCAGCGCCTATTATACACAAAGATGTGCGTATTTATCTACTTTGCTTGCCTTGCCTTGAAAGGCCATGCGCTTTTTCCTGCTCTTCCTTGTCTACGTACGCGTGTGATCCATGGCAAGCGGAAGCTTATCTATAGTCTGGGAAATTGACTTTTAATCTGTTATAGCACCTGGAGGAAAAACAATGCTGCTTGTTTCATAAACCTAGTGCGCATAAGTGCGCTTATTAATATACTTGTTTCTATATTTACCTGCTCACTGATGTTATGATGTAAAATAAAACAAATATTCGTTCTCTTCTATAGTTTCCTAAATTACAAATTATTCCTTACAGTCACAGAGAGAAAAAGCGTTGATCATATTTAATAGCAGCGCAAGAAAAAAACTGAGTAAAGTAAGAACGGAAGAAACACACGGCGCTAGGTGTGACCTTTGTCTTTTTGCGCTGCAGTTGAACATTTTCAGCTTTGACCACACAGCCTAATTTTCGTTTTGAGACCAGCTCCATATTTACATGATATTTGTTATTTTGTAATGATTATGAATGTGTGACAAGAAAACTAAAAAATGAGAGAAGTTCACATGAAAATGAAGGCTAGAAGTGCGAAACAGTGGTTGAACAAGGAATATCAGCGACCGTCAACGCTTCGACTAAAGAAAATTCGCTTCCTGAGGGCAGCAACTGCCCTCACGAAGAGAAATGCCCTTTCAAAGCGTAGGCTTCAGCGACAGTCCTGGTTCGACCATTATTCGATCATCCCAATAGAAAATTCTCTTACACATCATATTTCGGTACAGTTGAACAGAGTAAAAATGTGATGGTACAGAAAAATATAAACAGAAAACAGAGCTTTTCATTTGCCTCAAAACGGATAATTGTTTTACACATACATTTTCCGTAAAATAAAACAGAAGATAGTATTAAAGTAACAGAAAATTTGTAAACAGAGATCAGAACATTTCCTGTAATACAAAACATAACTGTCCTTAAACACAAAATTTTTATTAATGTAAAACAGAAGGAACTTGTTAAACAACAGAAAAAGGAAAAATAGAAAACAGAGCTTTACAGAAATTTTCTAGCAAGGCAGCTGCCAGAAAATTCCTGTTTTTTAAGGAAAAATTTTTTACAGTGCCGCTTCGCGCCGCGGCCGCTTGGGGCGCTAGTTGGCGGGTGTCCAGAAAAGCTGGTTATGCACATACAGGGTGGCCCAGATAACGTTAGAAGCTCTTAAAGAACTGGTACAATATACGGTTATGAGAGTTATGAGAGTGCAATATACGATTATGAGAGCGCCAGGATCATTCTTATGCGCTAATTATACGGCTCATCGGAGAAGAAAAAATAAGCTCTTAATTTCTAGAACGTGACTTCGAATGGGAAAACTGCTATTGAGCCATACAATAACCAATTCAGTAGATGTCGTCACCGTTATGTCCTACGCAATAGGTTTTTTTTTTCCTCGAGCTTTACTCGCAGTACGCGAAAGGTGAAAAGTCGCGCGCGATTTCGCGCGCCCCGACACCAGCGACTTCGAAAGTGATTTCAAGGAACTAACTACGCTCTATGCCTCACTTTGCGACCGTCTGTTACTAAGTTACTAAGGTATTCTCCATTAACTTTTATCCCCAATTCTTCCCAGAGACTTGGATTGGGAAGAATTGGGGATAAAAGTTAATGGAGAATACCTTAGTAACTTGCGATTCGCTGATGATATTGCCTTGCTTAGTAACTCAGGAGACCAACTGCAATGCATGCTCACTGACCTGGAAAGGCAAAGCAGAAGAGTGGGTCTAAAAATTAATCTGCAGAAAACTAAAGTAATGTTTAGCAGTCTTGGAAGAGAAGAGCAGTTTACGATAGGTAGTGAGGCACTGGAAGTGGTAAGGGAATACATCTACTTAGGGCAGGTAGTGACGGCGGATCCGGATCATGAGACGGAAATAATCAAAAGACTAAGAATGGGCTGGGGTGCGTTTGGCAGGCATTCTCAGATCATGAACAGCAGGTTGCCATTATCCCTCAAGAGAAAAGTGTATAATAGCTGTGTCTTACCAGTACTCACCTACGGGGCAGAAACCTGCAGGCTTACGAAAAGGGTTCTACACAAATTGAGGACGACGCAACGAGCTATGGAAAGAAGAATGATAGGTGTAACATTAAAGGATAAGAAAAGAACAGATTGGGTGAGGGAACAAACGCGAGTTAATGACATCTTAGTTGAAATCAAGAAAAAGAAATGGGCATGGGCAGGACATGTAATGAGGAGGGAGGATAACCGATGGTCATTAAGGGTTACGGACTGGATACCAAGGGAAGGGAAGCGTAGCAGGGGGAGGCAGAAAGTTAGGTGGGCGGATGAGATTAAGAAGTTTGCAGGGATGACATGGCCACAATTAGTACATGACCGGGGTTGTTGGAGAAGTATCGGCGAGGCCTTTGCCCTGCAGTGGGCGTAACCAGGCTGATGATGATAATGATGATGATGATGATGATGATGATGATGATGATGTAAGAGGCAAGAGGTCGGCGTTGGCACCCGCCGATAGCGCCCTGCGTGGCCACGTAACGTTTGCCGCTTACGCACAGACTAGGGAGCCGCCGAGCCATGCAAATGAGTGGAGTTAGTTTGTTCAAGTCGATTTTGGGGCCGTTGGTGTGGCGGCGCGTGGACGCGCAATCACGCGGCGCTTTTCGTATGTCATGGGCCATCAGTAAAGCGAGCAAAAAATAATTACGCAGCACACAGCGCGTTGAAAAGGAGTGAATGTGGCGCTTTAGGACGCAATAAACAGTTTTCTCATCGGATATCAAGCACTGAATTCAGAAACGAGAAACATTTTTTTAGTTATTCTTCTCTAATTAGCTGGATAATCCACAGAAAAAATTACTCTGGTGGCTGAATAGGACTGATGACCAAACCCCGTAGGTCTCATCATCACATGCAGAACCAATTAAGAGCATGGCTATGGTTAGCTGAGACACCCTGTATAAGACACAGTTTAAAGTGTTCTTACAGGATAATGCTTAGATTTATACAGTACCAGTGGCACCCACGACGATAATGGAAGAGAGAGTAGTCTAGAGGAATCGGAAATCCCACAAGTAACGCCGGAACAAGTAAAGAAAGCCTTGGGAGCTATGCAAAAGGGGAAGGCAGCTGGGGAGGATGAGGTAACAGCAGATTTATTGAAGGATGGCGGGCAGATTGTTCTAGAAAAACTGGCCATCCTGTATACCCAATGCCTCATGACTTCGAGCGTACCGGAATCTTCGAAGAACGCTAACATAATCCTAATCCATAAGAAAGGGGACGCCAAAGACTTGAAAAATTATAGACCGATCAGCTTACTGTCCGTTGCCTACAAACTATTTACTAAGGTAATCGCAAATAGAATCCGGAACACCTTAGACTTCCATCAACCAAAGGACCAGGCAGGGTTCCGTAAAGGCTACTCAACAATAGACCATATTCACACTATCAATCAGGGGGAAGAGAAATGTGCGGAATATAACCAACCCTTATATGTAGCTTTCATTGATTACGAAAAAGCGTTTGATTCAGTCCTCAGCAGTCATGGAGGCATTACGGAACCAGGGTGTAGACGAGGCGCATGTAAAAATACTGAAATATATCTATAGCGGCTCCGCAGCCAACGTAGTCCTCCATAAAGAAAGCAACAAAATCCCACTAAAGAAAGGCGTCAGGCAGGGCGATACGATCTCTCCAATGCTATTCACAGCGTGTTTACAGGAGGTATTCAGAGACCTGGATTGGACAGAATTGGGGATAAGACTTAATGGAGAATGCCTCAGTAACTTGCGATTCGCTGAGGATATTGCCTTGCTTAGTAACTCAGGGGACCAATTGCAATGCATGCTCAAAGACCTGGAGAGGCAAAGCAGAAGGGTGAGTCTTAAAATTAATCTGCAGAAAACTAAAGTAATGTTTAACAGTCTCGGAAGAGAACAGCAGTTTACGATTGGTAGCGAGGCACTGGAAGTGGCAAGGGAATACATCTACTTAGGGCAGGTAGTGAACGCGGATCCGGATATTGAGACTGAAATAATCAGAACAATAAGAATGGGCTGGGGTGCGTTTGGCAGGCATTCTCAGATCATGAACAACAGGTTGCCATTATCCCTCAAAAGAAAAGTGTATAACAGCTGTGTCTTACCAGTACTCACGTACGGGGCAGAAATCTGGAGGCTTACGAAAAGGCTTCTACTTAAATTGAGGACGGCGCAACGAGCTATGGAAAGAAGAATGATAGGTGTAACGTTAAGGGATAAGAAAAGAGCAGATTGGGTGAGGGAACAAACGCGAGTTGATGACATCTTAGTTGAAATCAAGAAAAAGAAATGGGGCATAGGCAGGACATGTAATGAGGAGGGAAGATAACCGATGGTCATTAAGGGTTACGGACTGGATACCAAGGGAAGGGAAGCGTAGCAGGGGGCGGCAGAAAGTTAGGTGGGCGGATGAGATTAAGAAGTTTGCAGGGATGACATGGCCACAATTAGTACATGACCGGGGTTGTTGGAGAAGTATTGGCGAGGCCTTTGCCCTGCAGTGGGCGTAACCAGGCTGATGATGATGATGATGATGTAAGAGGTCGGCGTTGGCACCCGCCGATAGCGCCCTGCGTGGCCACGTGACGTTTGCCGCTTACGCACAGACTAGGGAGCCACCGAGCCATGCAAATGAGTGGAGTTAGTTTGTTCAAGTCGATTTTGGGGCCGTTGGTGTGGCGGCGCGTGGACGCGCAATCACGCGGCGCTTTTCGTATGTCATGGGCCATCAGTAAAGCGAGCAAAAAATAATTACGCGGCACACAGCGCGTTGAAAAGGAGTGAATGTGGCGCTTTAGGACGCAATAAACAGTTTTCTCATCGGATGTCAAGCACTGAATTCAGAAACGAGAAACATTTTTTTAGTTATTCTTCTCTAATTAGCTGGATAATCCACAGAAAAAATTACCCTGGTGGCTGAATAGGACTGATGACCAAACCCCGTAGGTCTCATCATCACATGCAGTACCAATTAAGAGCATGGCTATGGTTAGCTGAGACACCCTGTATAAGACACAGTTTAAAGTGTTCTTACAGGATAATGCTTAGATTTATACAGTACCAGTGGCACCCACGACGATAATGGAAGAGAGAGTAGTCTAGAGGAATCGGAAATCCCACAAGTAACGCCGGAACAAGTAAAGAAAGCCTTGGGAGCTATGCAAAAGGGGAAGGCAGCTGGGGAGGATGAGGTAACAGCAGATTTATTGAAAGATGGTGGGCAGATTGTTCTAGAAAATCTGGCCATCCTGTATACCCAATGCCTCATGACTTCGAGCGTACCGGCATCTTGGAAGAACGCTAACATAATCCTAATCCATAAGAAAGGGGACGCCAAAGACTTGAAAAATTATAGACCGATCAGCTTACTGTCCGTTGCCTACAAACTATTTACTAAGGTAATCGCAAATAGAATCCGGAACACCTTAGACTTCCATCAACCAAAGGACCAGGCAGGGTTCCGTAAAGGCTACTCAACAATAGACCATATTCACACTATCAATCAGGGGGAAGAGAAATGTGCGGAATATAACCAACCCTTATATGTAACTTTCATTGATTACGAAAAAGCGTTTGATTCAGTCCTCAGCAGTCATGGAGGCATTACGGAACCAGGGTGTAGACGAGCCGTATGTAAAAATACTGAAAGATATCTATAGCGGCTCCACAGCCGCCGTAGTCCTCCACAAAGAAAGCAACAAAATCCCAATAAAGAAAGGCGTCAGACAGGGAGATACGATCTCTCCAATGCAATCACAGCGTGTTTACAGGAGGTATTCAGAGACCTGGATTGGGAAGAACTGGGGATAAGAGTTAATGGAGAATACCTTAGTAACTTGCGATTCGCTGATGATATTGCCTTGCTTAGTAACTCAGGGGACCAATTGCAATGCATGCTCAATGACCTGGAGAGGCAAAGCAGAAGGGTGAGTCTAAAAATTAATCTGCAGAAAACTAAAGTAATGTTTAACAGTCTCGGAAGAGAACAGCAGTTTACGATTGGTAGCGAGGCACTGGAAGTGGCAAGGGAATACATCTACTTAGGGCAGGTAGTGACCACGGATCCGGATCATGAGACGGAAATAATCAGAAGGATAAGAATGGGCTGGGGTGCGTTTGGCAGGCATTCTCAGATCATGAACAGCAGGTTGCCATTATCCCTCAAGAGAAAAGTGTATAATAGCTGTGTCTTACCAGTACTCACCTACAGGGCAGAAACCTGGAGGCTTACGAAAAGGGTTCTAC
The DNA here is from genome assembly GCF_050947875.1 of Dermacentor variabilis. Classification (NCBI taxonomy): domain Eukaryota; kingdom Metazoa; phylum Arthropoda; class Arachnida; order Ixodida; family Ixodidae; genus Dermacentor; species Dermacentor variabilis. The sequence continues at coordinate 4,823,756 of NC_134568.1, forward strand.
ACAAATTGAGGACGACGCAACGAGCTATGGAAAGAAGAATGATAGGTGTAACATTAAAGGATAAGAAAAGAACAGATTGGGTGAGGGAACAAACGCGAGTTAATGACATCTTAGTTGAAATCAAGAAAAAGAAATGGGCATGGGCAGGACATGTAATGAGGAGGGAGGATAACCGATGGTCATTAAGGGTTACGGACTGGATACCAAGGGAAGGGAAGCGTAGCAGGGGGCGGCAGAAAGTTAGGTGGGCGGATGAGATTAAGAAGTTTGCAGGGATGACATGGCCACAATTAGTACATGACCGGGATAGTTGGAAAAGTATGGGAGAGGCCTTTGCCCTGCAGTGGGCGTAAGCAGGCTGATGATGATGATGATGATGATGATGATGATGATGATGATGACAGGATAATGTAAACGTACAGTTCAATGTGTGTGCATGCATATATGTTTAATTAGAACGTTGAATATTTGTGTTTGGTGCACATGCTTTTCTTTTAACACTGCACTCCTTGTCACCTTCGTTCTGTCTTTTCGCCCCTTTATCCCACAGGGCAAAGTATTATAACCGGACGTGCGTCTCGTAAATCTGCTTTTCCTTGCCTCTTTCTTTCTCAAGACGGGATTTTAATAAAAGAAACTGGCTAACCTCAGTGTTGTTCCACTGAATATTTTTTATTACACAGGCACGCCGTGCGATGTCCACAGCAGAATTAAAAGTTCAACGGCTCGGTAACGGCTTCTATTGTGCGGCCATAACGCGCAATATATGATGGACGGAATCAACATTGGTTCGTTTATTCTTATGTCGGACGTCTTTTGAATATGCTGCAGTTTAAAACATGATCTACAGTGATGTAATTATTCCTTTTAAATACCAAACCACGCCGAAATCACTGGTCATGCAGGTAACGTAACCTCTATTGCACGCTTCAAGGAGTGGCCCGCTAGGCTGTTCACTTCTTGTGTTGATATGCAGCCGATCAAAATCGTAAACGTGTGAAGGTAAAGACTGCGTAGCGGACAGTTCTTTACGTGGATGCCCCACCGCACGACGGGGCGCTGAGAGCGACGTCCTTGTGAAAGCTATGCGGTTCAAGGCCAGGTACCGAGAAAGAAAAAGCACTGAGGGGGAAGGGGCAGACAGTGACAGGCTGCTCTTATGACGTGTTCTAGAGCAGAGCGGAGGAGCCACCAGCTTCTATTTCAGTCACGGACTCTGCGCAACCTTCTCGCCACCATTATCTGCTTGACGCGACCTTGGCGGCCAAAACACTATAATACCTGTAGCGGTGGTTCACGTTGTCGCCCATCGTGCGACCATTCGACATCGCCCGCCACACCGAGGCTGGCATGCTGCGCTCCCGCCACCCAGACCTTCGCGTTGCCAGTGGTAACCCTCCCAGACTGCTGCCGCGTGGAGGACTCGGCCGTCGGGAACGGGCGCTCCTGTTTCGCCTCCGCATCGGCTTCTACCGCACCGCAGAAAGGACGCGTCGCCTTACAGGTGCGGGCAGTCCCTTTTGCGACAAGTGTGCTCATGTGGCGACGCTCGAACACATCCTCCTACGGTGCCCCGAGTACGCCGCTAAACGCGACGTGCTCACTGCCGCTTACCGCCACCTCGGACCCCCGTGCGACAGCACGGAAGCCTTCCCGTCCGCGCATTTCTCGGTGATCGGGCGCGCTTTCGCAGCGCTGCTTGATTACGTAGGAGCAGCCGACTGTTGCGCAAGCTTGCCGCCCTCGCTTTCCGCATTACCGCTCGCCCTTTTCTCTCTTTCTCTATATTACCCTCCCCCGTGCAGCACTGTGGAGTCGCCCTCTCAAGAGAGGCAGTTACGGCGCTGCACTTATCCATTCACCCTCCTAACTTAATGTCACTCAGACACACACGCGCGCGTAGTGTATCTTTCCGGTTTGGAGCGGACGGCAGCAAGCGATGGCCGCAAAACAAGAAGCCCCATCGTCTCCAGGCATCGATGCGAGAAAGTTTTACAGGCGCTCGTGCGCGCCCGAAGTTTCGGAGCCGGTCACGGGCCTGCTACGCGGAGAGCTTCCCGCTTGGCTACATGGTAGGCTTTTACGGAACGGTCCGGGACTGTCTTCAATTGGCCCCGATCGCTACAACCACGCATTTGACGGCCCCGCTCTGCTGCGGCAATTCACCATAGAGAATGGCCGAGTGTTTTACCAGAACCGCTTCCTGCGAAGCGAAGCATATGTACGCAACCGGAGGGCCAACAGAATTGTCGTCTCCGAGTTTGGAACCGCGGCGCATCTTGACCCGTGTGCCACCGTATTCGGGCTGTTGGCGTCGTATTTCTCCATGGACTTAACGGACAACGCTCTTGTGAACGTGATGCCCGTGGGCGACGAGGTGTACGCCATGACGGAGACACCTGATATGACTCGAGTGGACCCTGCGTCACTGGAGACTCTGGAAAAGAAAACCTTGAGAGAATTGGTGGCCGTGCACATTGCCACCGCCCACCCACATTTGGACCCCGTCGATGGTGCTACGTACAATATCGGTACGCACGTAGGTGTGCGTCATTCCTTCGTGCTTGTGCACTTTCCTCCCGGCGGATCCGAAAGCTCGGTGGACCGTGTCAGAGCCGTGGGCACGATACCGTTGCAATCGCGTATATCCGTGCCGTACATCCACAGTTTCGGAATGACCGAAAACTGGGTGGTCGTGCTGGAACAGTCTCTTTCCATGCACCTGCCCTCCATGTTAGCGTCGAGGTACCTTGGCTACAAGGCGTACATGAATGCCCTGAAGTTCGATGCCAAGAAGAACGTCCGCTTTCACGTGATGAACAAGAAGACGGGGGAGCTTCACCCCGCCGTGTTTGAGTCCGCCGCATTTTTCACTTTCCACCACATCAACGCCTTCGAACAGGGCGACGAGCTCGTGGTCGACCTAATATGCTTCGACGACGACAGCATCATCAGGAGCCTCGACTACACGGTGGAAAAGCCCGTCGTGTTCAAGATGGGACAAATGCGTCGTTTTTCGCTGCCTCTGAATCGAGGCCCGGTCGAGCGTGTGATCATCGAGTCCCGGGATCTAGCCAAGGGCAAGCTGCGCGGGGAACTTCCCAGAATCAACCAAGGCCGCAATGGGAAACCATACAAGTATAGCTACAGCCTCAGCCACGTCGAAGGCGAAGAACACAGGGCATTCGTCTCCAAGCTCGATGTCACTACGGGCGATTGGCTGCGCTGGGAAAGGCAAGGGTGGTTCCCCTCAGAACCTGTCTTTGTAGCGCGTCCAGGCGCTGTTGAGGAGGACGATGGTGTCGTCCTGAGCTCCCTTCTGCACGAGGAGAACGAGAAGAAGCTCGCTTTGGTGGTATTGGACGCGAAAACATTCAAACAACTGGCCCTTGCCGAGTTTGACTGCCCGTCCTCAATTCCGGCTGATTTTCACGGATGGTTTCTTGAGAAACAGGCATAAAAAGCTATTTCAACAGCTGTACAAGGTGATCAATTTTATGTTTTACGGAATTTTTGAAAATAGCCTTGTGCAGATTGCATAAATCTAGTCCTTGAGCTGGATTGTTCAGAGAGGCGGACATTACTTGCACATGAATTCGAAACACCTATTGAACTAATTAACAAAAAATCACTAATTAACTTCTGAATTACTTACTTTACGGCACATATTCCAAATTACGATTTGTAGCCGATGAGCTTACAAGGCGTACGTATCCACTTGGAACGAATTTCCAGAATGATGCCAGTTTTGAGATATGCGTTATCAAACTCGCCGTAAAAAAGCAGTCGTTCCACTTACTTTTTTAACAAAAACCTTTTCTATACACTGAAGCAGAACAGTAGATGGAGCGCCCATGTATTTCGTCCCACGCTTTGGGAAATATCTCGAAACTGGTCTCATCTGAAAGCGCTCATATTACAGCAAATCATTTTACGAACATAGGCAGAACCTTCGAAATATGTGATCGACGATTAATCAAATATTCGGTCGCCATCCAGGCCAATCAGTCGGCGTTCTATGGCAAACATTTCGCTAATTTGGAATCTGGCATTACCGGTTTCAATGTTCACTTCGCTAAAGCATCGTCGATTACTCAGCCAGCTCACACTCATAGTTCCGATAATATTATCAGTTCAGAGTCCCCTGCATTCCTTCCTCTCATCACTGCTTGCGATCTGCGCAGCATATTATTTAGTTCTAAACTAAAGAAGGCACCTAGGTTAGATGGCATACCTATGCACGAGCTGCAACGTAACTTTCCCGTTCTAGAAAATATACTTTTATTTGTGCTGAACAATTATATTAAACTCGGGTTTCTTCCAGTTGAGCTAAATATTGCAGTTGTTAAACCATTACACAAGAACTGCTCTATTAAACAGGTTTACAACTATAGGCCGATTTCAATTTTACCTGCAATTATTCAAATTCAAGAAAAACACTCATCCAGAGTAATGACTGCCTTTCTGAAAAAAAAACTATTTTTGTCAACTTCTCAATTTGGCTTTGTTCCTGAGAAATGGACTGTAGTACTCTTGGAACAATTCGCTGATTTAATGTTCTCTGCTTTCGATAACAACGAGGTAGTAACGGCTCTTTTTCTGGATGCAAGCAAAGGCTTTGTCTCGGTAGTGCGCATGTTACTTTTGTGCAAACTACATCGCTTGGGATTTCGGGGGCGTTTTAACAAATTATTAACTATTTTTTTAATCGTTCACAGGTAGTCAAAATAGGGGATAACGTTGGTTCGAAGATTTTCTTAAAATCTGGTGTCCCGCAGGGATCTGTGTTGCCTCCACTACTATTTAACGTCTATGTAAATGATCTGTCCAAAGCTACATCCAAATGTTATGTTTCAATACGCCGATGACACTGTTCGTCTTGCCACACACTCTGTTTTGATTTCATAAGTTGCAATGCTACAAAGTGACATTGTGTCTGTCATCAACTGGTTTTCCAGAAACTCTATCACTATTAACAAACAAAAAACAAATCTGGTTTGTTTCCGCAATCCACATAAACGAATTGATCCCAGCCTCCCAATTTTCCTTCATGCTTCATGATGTACCAATTGTCAATGCTCTCCGCTCCTACTATCGCCATATGTAAAGTACATGGGAATTATCTTCGACCCCAATATGACATGGAATAGTCACTTATCTCTTCTCTGTAATAAACTCCGGGCGTTATCATGTACTATTTACAATAGCCGCTTCATCCTCCCCTTTTCTGTGCGCAAGATAATCATTCATGCCCTTGGTTACAGTATCCTTAGATACGGTATAACAGTATTTTATCATTGTTCTTCCACATGGCATTCAAAAATAAACTGTATATTAATATCACTGCTACGAAATGTGGCCTATAATGTTAGCATTACTGGTGCTGCTATCTTGTTTTCTGCTTTACAGTTGCCTTCCTTCGATACATAATTTTTGAGACTGTTATTTTCCGTCATCTTTGGAATGGTGATTTTCTGTTTCCTTTTGTGCCTACAGGACCACTCAGGCGTCATCCCATGTTTTGTACACCCAGGTGTTACACGCTAATTCGACGTTTTGTGCGCAATTATTATGTTCCCGATACATTTGATTCCGTGCTGATGGAAATGTTTTCCATTTCATCGAAACGTGCTCTGAAGTTGTACTTAAGGGAAAACTCATCCGACATTGTTTGACGTCTGTTTGTTTTCAGTATTTCTTCATGTAGCATTGACCCCAATTTACTGTCTTCTCTTTTCTTTTTGTTCTTTTTTTTCCTCACTCCTTCACTTTACTGCGTCCCTGAAACTGACTGCCGCGTACAGCCCGACAAGCCTCATTGGCTTGGGCTGACCCGTTTTGTAGATGGTGCTTTTACGACAAATAAAACATTTATTATTATTATTATCTTGGAAATTTATTTCAAGTGGATATGCCCTGCAAGCTCAACGGCTACAATTCATAAATGGCAATATGGGTCATAAAATAATTAACAAGGAAATTATTTATGAATTTTGGTAATTAGTTTAATATGGGGGGGGGGGGTGTTTCGATTTCTCGTGTTAGTAATGTCCGCTTCTTCGAATAATCCAGCTCGTCGACCAGAATTATGCTATGTGCCACAGGCGATTCCTAAAAATTCCGTAAAACATAAAAATGATCACCCTCTATATTCTTCAAACATTATTTAGGCTTATTTTACCACGGTACAAGGCAACCCAATGAAATACAGTCATTCTGCAGCGTATTTACGAACAGCGAACTTGCGAATACGCTGCTCACAGGTCCGACAGGCTGCTATGTAAGCCAGATTAAAGGTATTGAATACCATCAGAACGACCATTTTAACTGACATATCAGAAAAGCACACGAAAAATGTACTGTGTCTGTTTTAGTGAATCAGATGCATTTGGCACCGCAGTTGACGCACAAATGAGCATTCAAAATTTCTTGTTCAAGGGCGTTGTGCATTCTTTTGTATTTATCATTTACAAATCAATTAATTTCACTAAAATATATTCAGCTGCAAATTTTCGGACGGCTTTTTTTTTCAATTTTACTGTTTCTACAGACGACACAAGTAGACACAGTGGTACGGAGTGTCGTAGGTAGTCGTAAGAAAACATTTCAGCGCGTTAATTTCGTGAACAATATTAATTCCGTGAACAATCGCACACCCTAAATTCTTGGCCGAAATGCCCGAAAGAAGAGCATTTCGCGGCAGGATGTATGAATATTGACTAAATTTCGACAAGTCCCCAAGTTGGCCGGTGCTGCAGTTTCTTTTTTTTTTGTTTGTTTTTTGCAGCGTATGAAACGTTCCTGACTAGTTCGAATACGCTGGCAACATTTTCAGGAGTCAGTCGTTCTTTCACGTCTTTATGTAGCAAATGTTACCTACACTCGCTGATGGTGAAAAGGGTTCTCTTAAAACTCGACGCGGCTTCCATCGCCAGTTTTTGAGGCTCCTTGAGCAGTCGCTGCGGCCCGCGTGTGACACGATAACTTCAGCTTTTGTTTCACTGGCAGACAGAGCTTTATTCAAATTATCGGGCCATGTTTCTTAGATTTTCAGCGAATTCGTTTGGAGGGAAAGAGATAAAACATCTTTATTGAAAAGTCCCTGCTGGGTTCGAAAGGAGGAACGGAGAGGCTGGGAGACTAGCCCCGTAAAGCTCCACTTTCCGTCAGACGCAGGCCAGGCCTTGAACCGTAGCGGCGTCCTCCTTCAGCCGGACATCGCAGAGCAGCAAAGCCTCCCACTGCTCTGGGGTTTTTATTTGGCATTGCGGTTTATGCTGTGTGTCTGGTATTGTTTGGAGCTGATGGGCGTGCCCATATAATGTGATGGAGTTCTGCACGTGGTGTATTGGATGTCTTACAGTGGGATTGGTATGCTTCTGGGGGTATTCGGTGCATGAGTAGCGGCGTAGGGAAGGTGCTTGTTTGTAGAAGTCTCCACGTAGTTGCTTGCTGTTTGTTTAATGATTTGTCAGGAGGAGGATATTTATAGCGAGCACTTCGGTAGTATTCGATTATTTCTCCGTAAGTAGTCATTTCTTCGTATTTGGAAGCTGTTATTTCTAGATCTGGTTCTGGTTCTGGGAGCCGCAGTTCTGTTTCGGTCTCTTCGGGGATTTGTTGCCCAGAGAGAGAGAGAGAGGGGCGACGCAAGTGACTCTCCCGGTTGATACTTGCTCGGGCAGAGTCGTGCGCAGTGTTGTTCCCAATTACCCCCGCGTGGCCTGGCGTCCAGATGAGTCGAACAGTTCTTCTGCGGATAGGATATGTTCCAATGAGAATTCCGTATGCTTGAGGTGATATAGGTCCCTTTGTGTAATTAATTAAAGCTGCTTTGGAATCGGTGACGATGCATGATGCACTGCTTGATGCGTATGCTAAAGCTATTGCAGCCTCTTCCCCTTCTTCAGGGTGTTTGGTACGTATGGAGCTAGTTATTGTGATATCCATTTTTGTACCCGTATCAACTGCAAGAGCCATGGCTGGTTGTGACGGATCACATAAGCCACATGTTCAACGTCATTGAGCACTTTTTTTTAGCCTTTGCGCTCTTGCTTTCCATTGCTCTGCGTTATGGCTTGGGCGCATGTTCTTTGGGGTGGAGGGGGGGGGGGGTTTATGAAGGTGTTCCTGATGTCCGGTGGAATATCTCTCTTTTCTTCCATTCGTGTCTGGTATTGTATTGCCAGCTTGTTTAGTATTGTCCGTCCAGTCTTGGTGTGTGTTAGGCGTTCATAGTGTGATGTTCTCTGTGCTTCTATAATTTCGTCCAGTGTATTGTGTAATCCTAGGCTAATAACTTTCGTTTGCTGTGCTTGGAGGAAGCTGTAATGCTTGTTTAATGCTTTCCTTATCATTATGTCAATCGTGTGCTTCTCGGTATGCGTGAAATTTAGGAATGAGCAGGCATGAGTGGTGAACCACGAGTCTGGGGTATTGGCCTCACGCGCAGCCATAACTTTTTCGACACATATGAGAGCACCTAATTAATGTTTCTGCGCACAACCCTGATGATTCCAAATAAACTAATATGCTTAAGCATAAAACATACCTAATTACATTCTGCATTCAAGACTACCCGTGATTCACCATTGCTCTTGCCCAGCTGGAAAACTGGATCTACAAAGCAGTTTATGTTGTATAGCATGGCAAGTTTGTGCCAAAGAATGCAAACTAGTTTAATACAGTGTGGTCTCATTTTTGCTGCTTTGCATCTATGTAAACAAAGCAATGGTACTCAATAAGCTTGACTTACCCAAAAAATTGAGCTTAGATAAATTCACCTCCAAATCAAATGTATGTGGCCAGTTTTAAGCATGGTTAATGAGGCTGCAGTTTTTTTCCACACTGCTGTATTCTACAGCGAGAAAAATTACGCTAGAAAGCTCGAGCAAGCAGACTACGAGTTCATAAAGAAAAGAATGAGGCACGATGAATTTATGAAGCAAAAATACTTCCTGATGGAATCGAGGTGCATTGCACTGGAAGAAGAGTGCCTCGTCTGGGAGAAGGAGAATGCTCTTAAAGAAATGCAGCTCAAGGAACAAGAAATCAAGCAAAACACTCAATCTCAGGCCGAAGAAAGACGCCTGCAAGCAGAAGAGCGCGTCGAGTAAAGACGTGAAAGGGCAGAAGAGCGCCGCATGTTTGCAGCCTAACAACAAACTTTTTTTAGCGTTATGGAACATTTCTTGGCCTAGATAGGTACACTGGAAGATGTGAAAATGAACAAATAATATACACTGGATGTTGACACTGCACTTGCAGAAAAGGTGTCAAAACTACCCGAACAACGCACATGCCTTGTAATTCACACTTTATTACAGCAATTACACGTAACAGGGTGTGGTTGATAGCGACAGCAGGTAGAAAAAAAAACTGGAACCAAAGAGACGTTGGAAGCAACGTGGTTCAGACAACTTGTGTTGAGTTATGCGCTAAATATACAAAACATGACTGCATACAAATGCAAATAATCATTTGTACAAAGACAATCAACATATCTCAGAAGTGAACAAACAAATAGCACTTACAATGCACAAGTGTGCATAATTATTGTAAATATCTGAGCACATACATGCACAAGGACTTCAATGACGTTACCTCAGGTACTCAAGTAGGCTAGGCTGATCAAGTCCAAAGTACGGTGACACCTGGCTGCCGTATGTACATGTGTGGCAGTTAGAATAGTGGCAGCTTTATACATCTGAGACACTCATTGGCGCAGCAATTTCTAGTTCTTTTTGAAATCTAGAAAGGTGAATTCAGCAACAACCTTTCTAAAGCCCAACTCAACCGACTGATAAACACGACTCATGCTGTTCTTGAATGCCAGCTGTGTGGCCGTCAAGGAAGAGCCGCCATAGGGCTTCATTAGGAGCGGTTTCAAAGGGTAGGGAGGATCACCGTAAATGACGAAGTGATGGGGCCCCACCCGCTTCTCCAGTTTGGCATAGATACCACTGCATTTGAGTATCCCTGCAATAAAAAAAAGAGTTCGATTGACTCACATAACGGCAAAATTAACATCAGATCTGTTAGAATTAGCACGCCAGCTGAACATTTACTTTGCATACATTATACATTTTCTGCAAAGACTCAACAAAGCCACCTAAAAGGTATGTTAAAATGTACGTGGAAGACCATTTCAGACACATTGAAGTGTAAAAGAGGACAAAAAGGCTTAGGTTGCCACTAAAGCTGTTTCTATCCGTGCGTTCCTTTCTAAGCAGTCATGTAGTTGGTATATTTATGTGATGGAAATAAGCACTGTCCATGTTCGTCCACAGTGCAATAAACGTGTTAAAGTTTATGCATCTGTATCCCATCTGTATGGAAGTGAAATGTTTTTTTTTTCACATAGGACACCAGACAACCTACCTGCATCATGCCGATTTCCAGTATATGGGCCATCAAGCTGGCATACAATGCCATTCGGACATATCACCGACTGGTACTTTACCACATGCTTCCGCTTGTGGCCGGAGAAGTAGTCGCGCTGATTCCTTTTGGGCCGGCGTATGGGGCGTGCCGTACCATCTATGAATGCCCAGCAGTAGGCCAGTGCTGCACCACGGCTGTGGATGGCCTGCGAGATAACAAAATGAAACTAGCTCAAAACACAGGTTTTAGTTAAGATGGAAAATAGGACCATTAGTTTCCTTTAAGTAGCTCCCTTACATAAAGCCATGTGTCCTAGATGACATCCCTTAACACACTTATTTGTCCGTAACCTGTAGTAAGAGTATGTAGCTTGAAATACACACCAACATGTAATGTTCACATGTAATATAGTTGCCATGGCTACTTTATGTGAAACTTCCCGAGGTAAGATGGTGGAAGGAAGACGAAGTGCTTCTCTTTTGGAACACATCTCGCCCGTCTCTGTGCTTTTCTGTACTTCTCACTGCACCTGTGGGGTCTACCGCCCCCTCGATCGCGGTGATGGATGTGCAACACCCCTAGGACCCTCCCGGTACCCGTTCACCCACTGACATCGGTCCGAGGAAGCGAGGAAATACGTCGAGTGATAGCGAGGACACAGAGCTGTACTCCGCATCAGGTGACGAGCCCTTGGAAGACAGCTTTCGACTTGTCCAGTACCGCAAGGCCAAACGAAGAATTATCAACTCATCTTCGGCGTCCAGCTCGAACACTGTGAAAACAGCGCCTCAACGATGGCCTCACTCCTTCCTGTTTGTGCCACAGAACGCTACTGACAACCTGCGCGTCCTCAACAGGCAAGCACTCTCCGTGTATCTAGAAAACACCATGCCGAACGAGATCAAGGATGTCAGGATAAACACTAGGCGAAACATCCTGGCAATCGATGTGATGAACCCGAGCGCGCTGACCATACTACAACATGTAACGCAGCTGGGAAACATCAAGGTCCGATCCATCGTGTCATCGCATGGTACCACAATAACAGGAGTCATCTATGACATTGACAATGAAATACCTAATGCAGACCTCCCAGTTCTCATAAAACCAGCAAGTGAACACAACGTCATTGTGCATGTTGGTCGGCTCGGCAATACACGTTGTGTGAGAATAACGTTCAAAGGCGACTACCTTCCACCCTACGTGAAGGTAGGCCACTTTCGCCACCAGGTTCTACCATTTATTCCAAGGCCAATCCAATCCTTCAATTGTCAGAAGATTCGCCATGTGGAGGGTGTTTGCAGAAATTCGGCCGTGTGCCTTCGATGTGCCGAACCCCACTCAGAAGACAACCGCAGCGCAATCACGTTGAAGTGTCCTAACTGTCAGGGTGATCACTGCGCCTCTTCCAAAGACTGTCCCCAGATCAAGCAAGAGATCACCATTCTTAAACAAATGGTGAGAGACAACTCTACCCACAAAGAGGCCGCTGTGAAAGTACGGCGAAGACGACGACACCGGACTTCACGACGGAAAACATCAAGCTTTCAGGAAAAGTCAACTCGTCAAGCAGTATCATCAGCGGAAGTTTCCAGCGCTCCGAACACCGATGTTGGAATGGAGAAAACTGCCAGATCTCTCTCCACAAAGGAATGGCCGCCACTTCCGCGTACATGACCGCCAGAAGAGCCGCAGAAGCCGCCTTCAGTACAGCAAGGTGCTGTATCCGAGGAGTCGCGGAAAACAGATGAGCAAGTGATAGCTCTTATTAGACCTTTAATGAATGTCATTCGCGTGTTGCTAAGCAACATGCACACACCGTCTGCCAGAAGTGCGCTTCAAGTACTGGACGTTCTGAGTCCGGTGCTGGCAATCCTTGAGTAGATCATGGCTCCAAAGCCACGGTCTGTTAGGGAAGAGGTCCGACAAGTAGCTATTTTTCAGTGGAATGCCCGCGGACTCAGAGCGCGCCTTTCGGATTTCAGTCGCTTCGTGTACGCCAATATGTTTCCCATTATCGTCATTTGCGAGCCGAACTTATCGAACACGATCAGGTTTTCTGGGTACGAATCGTTTATGTCGTCAACTGTTTATGAAAACAGTAAGGTTTTGGTGTTTATTCGCCGTGACCTCATCTACATTCATCAACCTGTACCACCTAATGACAATAATCAATATATATGCCTAAACGTAAGGAAAAAGAATTTGGCCTTTACTTTTATGGTCGCCTACTTATCTCCGTCAAGTAGATTTGATCACGAAAGACTACGAGACATCCTTTCCTCAACTCCCAATCCCTGGGTCATCATTGGAGATTTCAACGCCCATCATACACTCTGGAGAAGTCCGAAGATCAACGCAGGAGGCAGAGCTCTGGTATCTTTCGCGTACAGTAATGAACTTTGGCTGCTGAATGATGGAAGTCCTACGTTCTTACGTGGCTCCACGTACAGCAGCTGTCTTGACTTGGCTTTCAGCCTTGTCAGTCGTGCAGGGTGGCTTGCGGACATAGAGACGCACGGAAGCGACCATATCCCCACGTACATCAAGATCATAGAATTGTCCCCTTCCAAAATACGGGTTACAATCGAAAGAGTGGACTGGTCTAAATTTCAGCCTATTATGGCAGAACACTGAGACGCCAATGTACCTTTCGACTTGGAAGAGGCAATCAAGAGCGCGGTGCAAGACACTATGCGTACTTTCACATGCTCTTCGAAACTGACAGAATTTGCTGTGGAACTAGAACGACTTCGAGCAATACGACGACTTGCTGAACGAAGATACCGACGTACGAAGACAGTGGACGATTTACGGACCGCCAGGCGCACGCAAAAGAAGATCCAGTGCCGGTTAGACAAGCTCGAATCGCAACGTTGGACTGCCTTCTGTGAGTCGCTAGATCCACGCAAGCCTTTATCGCAACTATGGAGAATGGTGCGCGGTCTCCGGACACTCCCCGTGCAGCGATTCCCATTCAAGGCGCTTTCCCTCTCTCAAAAGAGATCGGAGATTGACGTGGCAGAGGATTTCTGCGCGAGATTATGCGGCCAGCTCACAGCTACCAACATTCCATCGCCTTCGAGTAGCTGTCCGCCACCACGTGATCACCGCATGGATCTACCATTCTCAATCGACGAACTTAAGGCAGCATTAGCTTTGTGTAGCCACACATCAGCGTCAGGACTTGACGGAATTTCCTACCGAGCTCTGTGTCACCTGGGAGAGCGAGCGAGAGGAGTTCTCCTTGAGTTGTACAATGAATCTTGGAGAGATGGCACGCTACCAACAACCTGGAAGACAAGTCGCCTTGTTCCACTGCTGAAGCCTGGCAAGTCGCCGTTGGAACTCTCATCATATCTCCCGATCGCTTTGGCGAACTGTGTGGGCACAGTAATGGAGAGGATGGTCCTAGGACGCCTGGAGTGGTACTTGGAGTACCACAACACTTACCCAGATGCCATGGCGGGCTTCCGACGTGGTCGATCATCGATTGATAACGTCGTCGACCTAGTCACCTACATTCAGCAGGAAAAATGCCGTAAGCGTCTCTGCACTTTTTTATTCTTCGACGTTAAAGGGGCGTATAAAAACGTTACGCATGAAGCCATCCTCTCTGCTCTCGCAGAGGTAGGAGTGGGTGGTCAGATGTTTCAATAGATACGGAGCTATCTCTTCATGCGATCCTTTTTGTAAGCCCCGAGGAAGGTCATACTTGTCTGCAATATAGCTACCGCGGCGTCCCCCAAGGCGGTGTACCCTGTGTTATTTAATCTAACACTAATTGCTCTCCTTGAGCACGTGCCTACCACAGTCAGGCTATCAATGTACGCAGATGCATATGGACGTCTGCAGTAACACGCCTACAGTTGCGAGCGAGAATTCAGAGAGCCGCCACACAAACCGCTATCTACCTCCGTAATCGAGGCCTGGAAATTTCCTCCGAGAAATGCGCACTAGTGACATTTACGCGCAAACCCATGGCAAACTACAGCGTAATGATAAATGGCGAAATAATACCACGGGTCCGATCGTACAAGTTTCTAGGTGTCATAATCGACAGGGACTTGTCATGGAGTCCTCACGTATCATACGTGACAAAGCGGTTGACAGGCATCCGCCACCTGTTCAAATTTTTCGCTGACAAGACCTGGGGAATGTCGACAAGCGCCATGTTACAACTGTGCAGGGTGCTTTTTCTAGGATTTTTGCGATACAGCTTGCCAGCAATAAACAACACAGGTAAAACGAATCTACGCACAATACAAAGTCTTCAGGCTCAAGTGCTCCGGATCTGTCTAGGCCTGCCTCAGAGTGCTTCAACAGTGTCTACGATAGCAATCGCTAGAGACCACCTTGTCAAGACCCACATTGAAATTGAAGTACTCAGGACTCATATAAGGCATCTAGCCAGGGCTCCTCGTCACCACTTAGCCACTCCACCAGCGGACAGACCACACACATCTTTCAGCCAAACGATAACCGCATATGATGAATCATTGCCAGCTTGTTACACTCCGGCTGCGAGACCTTCGATTCCTCCATGGTGCCTCGCTCAGCCGAAAATCAACCTCATAATACCTGGTATCTTGAAAAAAGCTGATCTATCATCACCAGCCCTTAGCAATCTCACGCTACTATATTTGTACGAGAACTACCGCGAGTCTACGCATATTTACACTGATGGATCTGTTCTTCCAAGCTGCTCCGCGGCGGCAATCGTTATACAAGCGAAAGCTACAACAATCAAATTTAAGGCGACGCACGCGACAACATCGACGGCAGCAGAGCTCGCAGCTCTCTTTACTGCCCTTCATCACATTGGTGATGAACAGCCACACAATTGGACGGTATTCTGCGATTCGAAGGCGGCACTGCAGTCTATATTGTCACCTTTATGACGCGGACCGCATGAACAAATAATATTCTATATTACAGAGAAGTTACACCATATAAGTGATGCAGGCCATGAAATAACCTTCCAGTGGCTTCCAAGTCACTGCGGGATTATCGGAAATGTTCGGGCGGATGAAGCTGCCCGATCAGCCCATGTCCCAATTCCTCTTTCTAGAACTGACGCAGCACGGAAGCTCCGCCTACTTGCTCGGCCGTGCGCCGCGTCGCAATGGAATGAGCCACATTTCAGAAATACGCGACTGTACTCACTTGATCCCACATTAAGTCTTCGAGTGCCATCACAGCTTCGCCGTAGAGACGCCACGCTTTTATACCGATTTTGGTTGGGCGTGGCCTTTACCAAAGCCTATGCATTCCGCATAGGGATGACCGACACCGCAACCTGTGACCACTGCGGCCACGAAGAATAAATTTACCATGTTTTGTGCGCCTGCCCGCAGTTCAGTCCACAGGGGGAATGCCCTCGCCACGAACTTGACCAGCTGGACAACCAACTGCTATCAGAAAAAAAGAATTTTACACCACCGAAAGGACCTACCATCACAGAAGAAGGCCGTGCAAGCACTATTGCGCCTTTTGCGATCTACCGGCCTGTGTGAACGACTTTAACTGGAGCGCCTCTTGTGTGTGTGTGCCTCCGTGTGTGCGTGTTTTTTTTTTAACGTTTTCCTCTCTGTCCTCTTTGTAACCCCTATCTCCCATCTCCAGTGTAGGGTATCAAACCGGAGACCAATATCTGGTTGACCTCCCTGCCTTTCCTCTTTATCTCTCTCTCTCACTCCCGACGTAAAATGTTCAGCCTAAAAACAGAAGAGCAAAGTTTCGGGGTCAAAATCAAGTTTTGAAGGGGAGGTTACTTCTGCACGAAAAGTCGACTGCTGTGCAGATGCCTCATATCAATTTCTGTACCTGCAACACTGCCGCTTGGCGAGGTTATTGTTTTCTCTACATTTTATCCCGACACATGTCCCCGGCAGTTTGCGGGGCATTGGTTCTACATTTACCCGCCGTGGTTGCTCAGCGGCTATGGTGTTGGGCTGCTGAGCACGAGGTCACGGGATCGAATCCCGGCCATGGCGGCCGCATTTCGATGGGGGCGAAATGCGAAAACACCCGTGTGCTTAGATTTAGGTGCACGTTAAAGAACCCCAGGTGGTCAAAATTTCCGGAGTCCTCCACTACGGCGTGCCTCATAATCAGAAAGTGGTTTTGGCACGTAAAACCCCAAATATTATTATTATGGGTCTACATTTCGAACTTTCCAATTTCCATTTACCGCTGACAATTTAGTCCTCACATAATAAAAAAATATAATAAATAAGGACGAGGCGGGATACCCTAAAGCGAGGAGAAATATAGCCATTGCAGAGAGCGGCAGCAGAAACGGCTATTCGCGGTTTTGTCCAGCACTTCCGCGAAAGTAAAAGAACAAAGTTAACACGTACACTTTCAAACTCTACAAGGTGGGCAGGAGACAGCCAGTCATGGTTGTTGCAGTCATTAAGTATGTGCTGAAACTCGCTTGCGATGTGGCAAATCACCTGTGATGCCACACTCGACATCATCGATGAATGCCTGCCAAATATGGCTTCGATATCGCACCACCTGCTCGGTAAGCAAGACTTCGTAGCGTGATGCATAACGCTTCCCGACCTGGCACGGTCACGTCTTACGCACTCTTCAGTGCATCACAAGTGCACAAAGCAAGTCATCGAAATCCTTTTTTTTTTCAAACCTAAACTGCTGCAGGAACAGTAAGGGCTCTATACTCTCGATGTCGATCAGTCCACGATGCGACCGGTAGCGCAAAAGCTCCGACTCTCTCTTGCGCCTGAAGGGGTACTGCACGTCATGCAGCGAACCTTTCAAAAGCTCCCGCTCCGCTCCTGTCATCTGGAGGTCGTCAATCTCATCCCACGACAACGTTGACAGCAGGTAACGCTTGCAAAAAACACTTCTAGCCATTGCGAAGCTCCGATCGGCACAACCACACTTTTACGCGTTTCGCGAGCCGATGCAACCCGACTGGCTTGGCTTTAGGACTTGTCTTAGATGTCATTGGCTACACCAGTGTTCATACATGGTGATAGATGGCGTGCAGAAGCACGCGCGAGTCATTTCCGGTTATTGCAATACGTCTACATGGTCGCTATTAGCGTGCGTCGCGTACACTCTTAAACAAATGTACACCCTTTGGGGTGTATATCTGCCACACAACGATAATCGTCATCCGCCTTGCTTGCGCTTCCTTTATTCAAAACGCTGCGCTCGCTACTTTCTTGTCGAGAGTTCTCTGTCACACTGATAACGGGCATGCCGTTCGTCACTTGGTAGTACCGGGCTCACAGCGTTAAAGAAAGGAAATGCGGACAAGACAGATGGCGTTTATTCTTGTGTGGCAAGATACGGCCCAAAAGGTGTAATTTTGTTTTACACTCTTGAGAAAAATTACACCCTTTAGCCACAACGATAATCGTCATCTATCTTGTACGCATTTCCTTTCTTCAACGCGGCGAGCCCGGTACTTCCAAGTCACGAATGACATGCCCATTATCAGCATGACAGAGCATTCTCGACAAGAAAGTAGCGAGCGCAGCGTTTTCAAGGAAGGAAACGCAAGCCGTAAGGGGGGCCGTTGCTCTGTCAAGCTGTTGAAAGACAGCTTTTACTTCGGTCCCCCTGCATCATCATGTATGACGTGATGGTCGAAACAAATAAACTTACTTAGCAAGACAGATGATGATTATTGTTGTGTGGCAAATATACACCCCAAAGGGTGTACATTTGTTTAAGAGTGTACATACACTCTCAGACAAAGGTACACCATTTGGGGTGTACCTTTTGCACGTTTCTAAAGACTTATTCTCTTCGTATTTCGTTATGTCACTGCTACCCGCATGAACGAGTGACGGCGGCTTTGAAGCCATAAACAGCTGCTGCCCATTTGCTACGCTGAATTTCAATTCGCATTCTTTCTTTTTATCATGCCCAGAAAAGAGTGGTGATGCTAGCGATAACAACGACGTGGCAGCGTCCGAACTGCGAGGCACGTTCGATACAATGACGAAGTTAGAAAATAAAGTAAAATGGTTCGTTAGGAAATGCGGCCTTTGAACACATGCCGTTCGAGGCAGAGAGCTTTATGTTACGCGCAGAGATTTCTGAAAAAAGTATGGTGATTCACTTTTGAAACGAAATGTAGCTATTCCTAAAGCGTTACACGTGCAATATTTGCAGTATGGCAATAATGTACTTTATCTCAACCTTTGTAGCAGACTATGTGCACTCGTGCGCTGTTAGCTGTTTTGCATTGGGCTGAAGATACGTGTCTTCATGTTTTAATTGTGTATAGAGTCGTTACCGTGGAAAGTTTCTTGTGTCTTAGCATTTACAACAGTGCTTCCTTGGCCTTAGATCTAAAATATATGCACTACACGAAGGAACGCAGCATCTCCATTCTAAAGCTTTGAAGGGTCCAGTATTGCTTATTCGAAAGAACGTAGCGTCTACATTCAATAGCTTTGAAGCCTCCAGCGTCGCTTACCTTCTGCCTGTCATTGTGCGTATTGCAGAAATCTGCACTATTTCCTCAATATATGCACTCTATAGCCAAAGGACATCATGCATATGCAAGGGCAAATTTCCAAGTATCAGAAGACGATTGCAAGGCTTCGAAGACAGCAGGTGAAGACCCCCAACACAAAGTGCTTAATTCACTGTGATTCCAATATCTTGCAGCTGTCCAATGACGGAAACACTGGCTTACACATTCTAGGTGAGGATCTTGGTGCATGCCCAATTATTTTTGTAGCCATTTTATTTTGGCACGCAACCATTCACATAATTCTGCTACCTTAATTCACCCTCCTTCGCAGAAGTGCAAGAAAAAGCGTCATATTTTTTCCTTCTAAAAAAAACACATTTTGAGCAGATTAATTGCTGGCGTGTCGGTGCAGTTTTTTTTCAAAATCTGTGTATGTGCAACACGTCTTTTGTTTTCATCCTTTTATATTATTTTATGCTAAAGTATTAGAGGTTCGAATACCAATTTTTCTCAAGTTGCGTCGCACTCTATGTTTATCGGTTTTCTCAGCGAGCAATTACCGGCCGCTTCTTTTTCTTAACCCAGTACATTTCATTGTTTGATGCTACGCAAGGATGAACACATGTCATGCCTTTTTAATGGGCTTTCTACAGTCCCCTTTCCATTCCAGTGAACTTGTTGTACTAGATACTAGATACACTTGTTGTACTAGATACTTGCCAGTATCTAGCAACAACAAGTTTGTAGACCAAAGCTTCATGACATTAACCGGGCAGCGCGCGCGGGCGAGCGTCTCGGTGCGCGCTTTCTGCTACTCACTGAACATCGTAGACCCGACGCCGTAGCAGAAATCTTCCTCGCGGAAATGCTTGCTGTACAGGCGCCCAAATCTTTAACTGGTGTGCACGAGCGGCGACTTTTCCGTGCGTCGGCGCCGTATGACGGGGCGAGGCTGGAAACAGCTTAGCAGACGATGGGCCCAGCTGAGCGCGCTTTGTCCGCATGCGCTTAGCCTCAGACTCTTTCCAGCCGCGCCCCGTCATACGGCGCTGACGCACGGAAAAGTCGCCGCTCGCGCACACCAGTTAAAGATTTGGGCGCCTGTACACCAGAGTTGTACCCGATGGCTGCTTGCCAGTTCTAAATTTGGCGACCCAAGCTTCACGCAGCTTCTTGTCCAGCACGTACGCGTGAAGGCTGACACCGGGCTCCGTTGCGCACATCCGGCACTGGGGTACCGAGCAGTAGCCTGCCATGTTGGACGAAGCCACTACCTATTACAGAGCTTTCCAGTGTTGTCAGGAAAACCTCCCCACTTAATCAGAACCGCAGCGCAGGTGCAACTTTGAAACTCGTTTTCAGCTCGCTTCGGCGCTTCCGAAGCAGCCGACGCGGCCGCCGGCTCCACGTGATCCCTCATACCACGTCACGCCGACGGTGGTTCCAGGTTTTCCAGTGGTGGAGCTCGCCCCCAATAGTATATGCCATGACTGCTTATGCTCATATATGCAGTCATCACATTATACGTCATCTGCAGAGACAGAACACATAGAAAGGCTGATGGAGTCAGCACATCACTTGCCTTTGATTTTGCACGACATGTACAGACGCACAGGAAGCGATATATAGAGTGACAATACACAATAACATATGTCTCTACGTGCTGTCTTGACGGCAACATGTGCGTACCACTCACAACGGTTGTACGCACAAAAATTGGCTCACGCGTACGCTGCACGATATTGGGCTTCTGCAGTAAGGAGGCGTACTTCAAAAAACTGCTTCACGTACGCCACTTTTTCCTTGTAAAATATATTTATTACCAGAGTAAAAATTGTAAAGCAACATCACATTGAACACATCATTCCCTCGTTATTTCACTGAGTAGAAAACTTTAAACAATGACTAAAATTGCATGTAAGCAGACACATTCGGTGTGACTGGCTTTAGAATTGTCAACAAAAAATGCGCAGTGTTTACAATAAGAGGAAGCCTTAGCTAGGGAGGCTCCTATCTAAATACATGAGAAAGAATAATAGTTTTTGTACTGGACAACCACTGCACCTACCGTTTTTTTTTTACTTCACTTATTCTGTAGAAGGGCACACATCTTGTGAACTTCAGATGCGGTCACTCGGCTGTAACTCTCTAGTTCTTATTTCCGTTGATGTTCTTGAACTTCTGAAAAGTGAGTAAAACACAACAAAAATTAATGGACCTGGAGCTTCGGTAAGTTTCCACATAGCTTCGTATAATCTACCTACAGCACCCATGCGCTTATCATATACTTAAACCAAACTCCCTGCACAGCAAGTATGCCATAGCAAATACAAATAACTTAAAGTGGCCGTGAATTTATAAAGTATGGTGAAGCAGTATTGCTGGATGAAAATCTCCGCAACAAACTTCGGGGCCATGTAACACTGTGTAACCATTCTAAGGGAAAGAGCTCTCGGTCTACTTTATCAGGTAGGATTGAACCAAAAGTTTTATCTACTTAACCCCAGAAAGTCGAACGTATCACTTTTTATACGGTGTTTAATCGTCTCATAGCTGATCATTGAGAATGGAAAACTTAGCATAAAGCCCACACTAACTTTTCTGACATGCTGGAGCGAAGTTTCTGTTGTGGATAGCTCAGCAAAGCAATTTCTAGTTACTTAAATACAATACTTATTGATTTGTAAATCAACCAACATTTTATTCTTTTTTTCTGTGAATGCAGACCCATTGCCACAAACAAAGGCGATCACGTTACTCCAGTTCTCCTTGGAAGAGATTTTTTTACTTTCTGCACTCAAGAAGGTTCTTCAAGTTATCGAAGAGCACATGATCGTAAAGCGCAGTGTCGACGCACGCTTCTTGTTAAGTAAAATTTGCCTTGCACAACTGAAAAGGCTTTTTTTTTTAAAGAAAGGTACTTCTACCGTGCAAAAGATTCTCAGGCACGACCCAGGATGAACTATCTTGCACAAAAAAGCTTTAAATTGGCTCACGGACTGTTATTCTGCAGAGCTTATCTTCTTGTGTCTCGCAAAATATAAAAGCTCAAATATTATTTCATCCTATATTCAGTACAAACTGAATAAAATGTATGACTTAAAAGAAATGAAAATCAAGAACTTTAGCCACTCACAAAGAAAAAGCATTATAATTGAAAAAAACGTGCTTCATAATATCCATCGTGCGACGTGGTGCCAGGGCACAGTGGGAATTCCACAGGATGTCTGCGACGCACCATCAGGCCGAACTGAAAATGAGCAAACCACAGCCGTGACAAATAACATGCATGGCGTGTGGTTTAGTGCAATGCAGACTGATATACATGCTGGATCATTAACTCTTGATGCCCGATACGAAGTTGTCGGTGCCATACATTTAGGCGAGTAGTTTGGTTCGCGTTGCATTCCTGCGCAATATTTCAACGTCTAAAGCCCAAACCACAAGGAACTAGCTTGCGGCGGATTTTTCGGCATCTGCCGGCACCGTCAAAAAACAGCGAGGCGCTCGTTCGACGCCAAAGTATGGCGGCTATGGACCATAGCCAGTCTGCCCATGCCAGAGCCGAAGCCCGAAGTGGCTATAGCAAAGCATGCGGCCCACGTTGGGCCGTTGCCGAAAAAATTGTCGGAAACTTGTTCGTTGGAGTAGGCCCTTAAAATAAAAGTAATGTTGCTACAAATCCAAATGCCCAACAGGTACGACGTAAGATTCATCGGGATCTACGTTTGAAGCATGCTGTGGTTGCGGAATAAAACATAAAGGAGAGAAACGAGCTGGACGGCGCATTGCGCACACGTGAATAGGTTAGCCCCGCAGCGATTTGGCCGCCTCAAGGGTGTTCGTACTGCCGTTTTGTAACGCCCGCATTTCACTGCAGCCTCGCAATGCACGCAGTACTAATTCGTGACTTCGAACTACGCAGTCGCGCAGCACTCACACCGCTTCTACGCACGCGCAGCTCAAACAGCCGTTCGCAAGCTTGTCTTTCAAATTTGGGCACACGACACACATCGTGGGATGATGACCAGCCAACCTAGAGCCCTGCCGCCACGCCTGCAGGAGCTCGAAGCAAAGAAGAACCGGCGCACAGAACGCACAAACAACGAACGCGTAACGCCAGCACCGTGGCACCGCACAACCTGCACTCGCGAAGCAACGAGGCGCATGGTTGTTTACCATTGTTTCAAAATGAGCGCCTTTTTCGACTAAAGCTTTCGCAAGAATTCTGCAAAAGCTGCACCGTCATAGGCGACCGCGTTCAACACGCTGGCGCATGATTCTGTCGACAATGAAATAATAGGAGGCCGAAAGGTTCGCTCCTCGGATTCATTGTTCCTATTTGGTACAATTTTGGGACTAAATGGGCTATTTTGTTCTTGATGGTATTTTAGTGCAAATATCTAGTCCCACTGCGGCGTTCTGCGGGCTAAAGAGGGTTGTTTTAGTTTTGATTGCGTTTTCATGAAAACATTTAGCCCGACAGGGGCATTCTGTGGCTCTTTGTAGTTCTTAGTTACTGTTAGTTTTTGGCTTATATCCACGGAAGACATGTATATAATGTTTCACAAATGCCGCATCGGGATATAGACATTCCAGCCATTTGGCGATATCCTAGGGAGATGGGTGGTTTATTGGGGAGGATGCGACGTTTGGTGGGCGATAGCTATGTGGTGGGTGATAGTAAATAGGGTGATAGTACATCACTCTATTGAGAGCCGCCAAATGCTCGATAAATCAGTACTGCGAATGGATAAAAAGGTATCCGTTCAAATCTTGTTGTTGTCGTTGTGTCATTTCGCTTTGTACGAGAAGGTTTGGGCCCATAGTTGAATTGTCTCCAATCGGAGCCTTTAGGACGACTCATCGAGACTGAAAATCTAGAAGCATTTATTAAAGCAATTGCTTCATCACCGACGGCTTATGCACTGACTTGCAAAAACAGGAAGTTTAAAAATGGCGTGAGAAAACTTTTTTTCTATTATGGTCGTCTGAAGTGCCACGCTTCCGAGAAATCGGGCGGGTTGTAGGATGTTGCCCTATACTAAATAAGTAAACCAGCATATATAGTGGCTTTACACAAATTCTAGAAGTTTAATACAGTCACCGGAAGGCAATCTTAGCATGATGATATACAAAAGAAAGCGTAATAGACATGATGCACAGTGACTCTCTTAATCAAATATTGTGAAATGCCAAAATCTTGACCGGAAAGTAAAATGTGAGATCACCTTGAAAAAAAAATCCATAAGACTTTGTCCAAAGAACTGCGAACATTATTTTCCATAAAGCTTACACATTTGATCTAAATAAAGTCTACCTTCTAAAACATAGGGAGACTGAGTGTGTCTAAGTGTGTCCCTATATTTCGAATTTCACAACACTCATTACTATAACATGCACAAAAGAAATTGCGCACATGATCAAGAAGACAGAGCCAGAACCTATTTCTTATAGGAACGCTTTCATCTAGTATCACAAAATTAATTTTAGTCATACAAATTTTACTTAAATATTTCTTTGCGTCAAAATATTACTTCAAATTAATGCTTTGCTCTTCAACCTCACTCCGCAATCGACAACCCTATAACGGCGCTTGGTCATTCTCTCATCGTGCCTGAGTGCAATTATTTGAGCAAGAAACATGCAGCCAAAGCAAGATTGTCATCTCCACTGAGGGACAATACTGTCAAAAGAATCGCTGCAGTCAGCTGTTTTTAAAAGCGACCCTTGCTTTTTCACTTCTTGCCCACCGCCCCCCCCCCTCCCACCAACACTTTGCGGTGCTCTGCTAGCTGCTGACTTGCACATTTTGTCAATTCTCAGTATAGTGTAAGCCAGTACCGTATATAGTGGAAACCGCAGTGGGGGTGACAGCCGATGTAGCTAGTAGTTGTGGTGTGAAGATAAATATGGAAGAAGAAAGGTAGGGAGGTTAACCAGAGCGGAAAATTCTGTTTAAACCCTACACTGGGGAACGGGAAAGTGATAAGCAGAAAGATAAGAAAGTGGAGAGCGTGACAAGGACCATAGAAATATCATCACTGCCAGTCACTATCACCGCAGGTTATCACAGCACGTGCTCTTGTGCATCACAACGAACAACAATTCAGACAACAGCCGCGGTTTCGAAAACTTCGGGCGTTCCACATAGAGAACGTGATATCCCGCCCGAGCACAAGTTTTCTAGCGACAACTGACCTTGATAAGCGCATCCACTCCTATTTGCTGTCTTGAAGAGCAGACCCAACAGCGTTATCGGAGTGCTCGATACCTATCACGCCAGAGTGACTGGAAGCCTCTGGCATGTCACGGGGTGTCCCTTTCACGGCCAAAGTATATGGATAAGTTCTCTAATCTCGAATACCAGCTGCTCATGTGGTCCGCGCCGCAGGGCTGATAGCAAAGACTGCAGTGCTGCCTAAGAGTCGCTCAACGTCGACCATCTTCGAGGTTGTGCTTGACTGACGAGACAAAGTGCAGCGCGAAGAGCTGCAAAGTCCGCAGCCATTGATGTCGTCGGGTGGCACGCCTTGAAGTAGTAGCATGAAATTTTAATAAAGCCCTAAGGGGTTATTCATGAAGTACAGGAGCAGTTAACAAATGTTTAAAATATGCTATACCATGAACGGATAATTCAAGTCTAGTAGCTGTCTTGTTCAAAACATTGTTTAGCCGCGGACGTCTCGAGGTACTTCAGTATGCCCTCCTAACGTTATGCTAAAAATTAGCGAACGCACATCTTGACAAGAACAACTAAATACGTTTATTAGACAGTCCCACTAGTTTTTGCGGTCACGTTTACAGTAACACGTCAGTTGTCCACCTATATGTATTATTAAATGAGGCAAGGGGGTCAGAAAAAAATGCCGCAGTTTCACACGAAAGGCGAAGCATCGATTGCAATAGCAAATTGGTGAACAGCTACAGGAAGTAAGCATAGTAGTTTTATTAACCGTGTAAACTTGTAAACATAGACATATAGCAAGTAAATTAACAAGCATGGTGCCGCGCACGCACAAGGAAACATTAAAACATCTCACTCGATGACCGCGGAAACTCCCTGTCGGTACGCTGGAGTGCGGAAGCAGCAGCGAGCGAATTCACCTTCGTGCTACGCTTAGCATCAACGCGAACTAATCCGCGACAACAAAGCGCGGCGCGCATGCCTTTCACGACATAGCGTCCCGGGCGGGAGCGCGTGGCAGCGTGGGCCACCTGGAGTAGAACGCCCCTCCCTCCCTACCCTCCCCCTGAAGCCTTGCGCGCGACGGAGGACGGCGCGCTGCTTCCCCGCTTTCCTCTCCTGCGAGCGCGAAATTAAGCCGCCATAGCCGGCTCACCCTTGCACGTTTTCACTCGCACAGACAGCATATGGCACGCAGCGACGATTTTATCGCCCTTGGACTTCGCACGGAACCGCACAGCGACGGCGACGGCAGAAATGCGCCTGGAACGTCCATATAGTTGTTATCGCAATAAAAGTTTGAGGTGCCGGATAGACCGATGCCAAGGTAGTTTTTTTTTTTTTTCAAATGTGAGCCATCTTTCCTTCAGGATTTCTTTTTTAGCGTGGCACTGTTGTAGCGTAGCCTGACTGGTCAACAATCTCATTTTACTTACACGAATCAATTCAATGCCACCTGTAAAATTATTTTTGAATATAAAAAAGATACGTTTTGTATGCCGATGTAACGCTAATGTTCCTCCATTTACTGAAACAAGGATGGCACCTCTACATAATCCACATCATTGTTGCAAAGAATTTTGCCCTGCTGGGTCTCATGAGAACTGAAATAGTTTCTAGCGGGGAAACATTTTGTCAGCGATGCTGTGGTTCAGGCAGAAATGATATCCTGGTTTCACTTTCAGGTGGTAGATTAGAGGGACACCAGCATATAAAAGACAATGATTTGCTACAATCAATTCCTAAAAAATAAGGGACAGTTCACATCTGCAAAAAGTCTGTGCATCACTCTATCCGCCAATATGGATATTTTTCTCATCTCCATTCCCTATATTAAAAGTGAATTTTCACCTACTTTGTGGGTGCCCGTCGTAATATATCGCCGCGTGCTTGCGTAGCATCACGCAGAAATCAATGCCAGTTCTTCGACATACCACCTATTAGTGAATGCCGTAGCATATGACATGTTACCAGAACATAAAATTAAATCAGATTATGATGCTAAATATGTTTTTGACATACACGGTAAAGAAGAGCCCTTCATGCAGTGCATTGCACAAAGCATGCATGCAAGCTAAAATGCAGCAGGACATCTACTTGACGCCCTGCGTCATAGACAAATTTTATTGCCTAATAAATTAGACGACATGCACAACGTGTAATTGCCAAAAGAGACAAATAGCACCAAACGTGGCCACACATGGATTTTGAAGATTATTGCTGCCACAGCCCTAGCAGGTCATACTGTCCAGAAAAATTTCCTTTAATAGAAGAGAACTGGCGGCCCACAAAACGTCGCTGTCGTAGGCCACATATATACATTCTTGTAGACACAGACAAGAAAAATCTGTGCACAAGAAAAAAACATTGAGAAGGGAAATGAAATTGCGCGAATTGTAAATTTAATTAGCAATATACGTCAATCAAGGACTTCGGCTCACATTCAAAACAAATTTAAACACTCCTTCCTCTTAAAGAACTGGGCTGTTAAGGAATGTATGTGATGATGTTTAAAATTATTATATTGCCGAGCATATAACTTTACAAATATATAGTGTCATCAACATCAATATATAACATAATATAACCATAAAAACGCGCGAGTGACTTCTCATTAATATATAGTGTTTTGCTGCTAAAGAGGTGCTAACCAGCTTTGTGGACTCGGCCCAGTGTGCGTTGTTCCATGTAGGTTTAAGTGACGCGCGTTTAACCGGATCATTTGCCGACGGCTCTGTGCACATTTTTCTCCGGATATCCGCGCTGCAACTTCAGTAGTTTATGCAGCGTGCACATTTATCGTCCTTTTTCCAACGTGGGAGTGCCGCAGTTGCACCTAGCTGTCCCACCCGCTGTGATTGCGGTAGAGCGTGCGTTGAGCGCGGCTAGCGCTCAGCGACACTGAAATTTGCCGCACATGATAAGGTGCAGGGACGAGTCTTTGGGCTGCAAGTGCATTCCGCAATGCTCCTTATAGTTATTTTTTTCTTTCCTCCATGAACACCAACCTGAACACGAGCAACAGGCGTTGAGTAAAATCGTAGCGTACGTACTTCAGGAACGTTTGTTGCGCGACCTGCCAGCGATATGTTATGCGGGCAAGTCTTGCGTTAACCAACGCTTAGATGCTGATATGCGAACGCGCTGGAAATAATCTGCGTTGACTATAAATATAACTTGGAGCATACTACCCTTAAGCACATTCCGAACCCACGGTCGTTACGTAGGATCCTAGGTTTCGGGTTATCGAACTCACTACGAAGCATAGGTCGGCAAAGTAACTCAGGAGTCGTGTTACGTCTCAATACGGCCAAATGCGTTAATGAGACGTTTGCCACGAGGCCCCCCCCCCCCCACCACCACTACCCGACAGCCTGAACTAACGATGAAAAGGACCAACGTCAAATGCTACCAAAAACGGCCCCGGACCTTGAATTACCTACTATCGGAGGGGGGATGCCTCAGAGGTGGGAATACTCAAGAGCGTTGCGATAGCAGGGGCGTGGTATCGCAACCGATTCGACGATTGTGATAGGGTACGATACAGTCCTCAGATTCCCTAGTCGGCTCACCTAGGGAATACGGTGGTATTAAAAGCGGAGACTTTTCGTGCGGTAAGGCCGACGTGTCCTGGTGTGAACTCGGACGTTTAGCATGCTCCTGCATGGAGTGGACTACTGTAACTGGAGCCGTGTCTTCATCATCATCAGCAACAGCAGCAGCCTAGCTAGGCCCACTGCAAAGCAAAGGCCTCTCTCATACTTCTCCAACTACCCCGGTCATGTGCTAATTGTGGCCATGCTGTCCCTGCAAACTTCTTAATCTCATCCGCCCACTTAACTTTCTGCCGCCCCCTGCTACACTTCCCTTCTCTTGGAATCCAGTCCGTAACCATTAATGACCATCGGTTATCTTCGCTCCTCATTACATGTCCTGCATGATGATGATGATGTCCTGAATACATGATGATGATGATGATGAATACCTTCTTCCGCAAGCGCGATAGCCGAAAGTGAACGTGGAGGATCCCGAATGGCGAGACTAGAAACGAAATAGGCTTCATACAAGATGTGGACGTGCTCGGCAAGGTGTGCTGCAGTGACCATAGGATGGTAAGAACTCGAATTAGCCGCCCGATATGTGTGCGTATACCGTGTACGTTAGACCGGCCGCTTCTAAACAAGGCATAGAAAATGTCACGCGTGATGCGTTCTGGTGAATCGCTGATGTCGACCAAACCCACGTCATCGTTGTGGGTGATTTCAACGTGGATATGTCGACACCAGACGCCACGTGGCTAATTTCATTCTTGTTAGAGTGGTTCGGACTGCATTGTCGCACGGACATCAAGGTGCCAAGCGCACATGTTTAGATCTTACAATTTCCAATGAATCTGCTTGGCGCGGTCGTCGCGGAACCTCTGACCGTTTATCGTAGTGACCACAAAGCAACCATTGTAACGTGCGTGGCATCGCTCTCGTGAGATGGTCTTTAAGCGAAGGTTGCGCGGCGGGGTACACAGCTTAGTAATAAGTATGTAAGTATGCAATAAGTAATAAGTATGTGGGGATCGATGGGCCTTCCCGTGACTCATCCGCGAGCTTGTGCCTTGTGCTTTGCTCGATCTCCGGGAACCGCCGCCATAATGGCAACATGGCGGACAGGGCTAGAGCGCCGGAGCTAATTTCTCGCGCAAACCGTGCTTCTCCCTCCCGGGGTACAATCCCGGGGCAAATCCCGGAGTAAATCCCGGGGTAAATCAGGGGTACAATCAGTAATCGACGGGAATCAAAGGTCAGTGGGACGCCTTGCATTGGGCGCTCACGGGAAGACTACAAATGAAGCTGTGCAGGGTGATATGGTCTGGACTAGTTTTGAAGTGAGGGAAGCTCGTAGTAAAATTGAGTATGAAGAACGACTGAGGAATCTGGAAGAAAGTAAATGGGCTGGGAGAGTGTTGAGGTATCTGTTCGCAATAGGGGACAAGAAAATTTGGTTGTGAGAGTTCACAGGGTTCTTTTTTCTTTTTTTATTGTTTAGCCTAGGTAGGACATTAGGCAGTATAATAGCAAGAACTTGGTGGCGCAACCCACCGCCCCGTTCCAAAGGGGACGCTCATAACATCCTTCCATCCATATACAAACGGACGAATCCCCTAAGCATATACAGCTTCGCTGTAAAAATATCGAGCTCGGGAATACGCAAGCGGCTGATCGCGTTGTGGTCCGGCCCCGCGCCGCAGCTGCAACACCGTTTCCTCCCCCGTCCCAAACGCGCGTCACCGTTACGCCTGTCCGTATCGCAGCACCAGCAACGCAAGTTGGCGCCGCTTTGTCCAGACTCGTGGAGCTACGCTCCGACCCCCCCCACCCCCCTACATGTACCTCCTCTGCTTCGAGTTTTCCTAGTATTCGCGCCTCTGCGGCACGCTGTAAGTAGGTTTGGAAGGGAAATTGAAGAAGGCTCGCTGAGAAGCGCGAGAAATCTGGGCAAATCCGAGTAGTGTATTATGTGTAAGGTTCCCCTGTTACCCTTGCTACCAAGATCAGACAAGACTAGACGCTACGGCACTGTGGGCTGTGGTGTTGCGAGAAGTGAAAGAGATCGACTCCGTGCGAGTTTATCGAGTTTTGAAAGTTTGGTCGACTAAGTCATCTTTCCCGTTCAACGCTCGCTCGATCGCTCCCCTGTTTTGTTTGGACTGTGCGTCGCCGCTTTTGTTTTCGTGCGGTAGCGGTGATGAGTGGCGTTTTGCGTGACACACCACTGCTCGTTTGCTGGTCGTGCCCCACAACCGCGCTTGTGACAGCTTCGATAATGAGTCGTACTCCCGTCGCTTCTGCGGAGCCACCGGACTTTTCAAATGCTCAGTGTCCAGCGCAATCCTCGCGAACAACGAGGTAAGTTGGAATTTCAGCATTGTTCTCGTGAACTGCAGTTCAATTGAAAATCATCAACGTTCAGAAAGCAGTAAGGCATACATCGATTACGCGAGAACGGTTTAACAGTTTTCCGACCTAGAATACCAAGCTGCGTAATCAGCAATTTAATAATAACGACTTCTTGAAAGCGGGAATGAGAAAAAAGATAAGCCTCTTTTTTTTCCGCAAGATTCTGTACCTGACTGACATAGCTGCCTGAGATTCTCTTAAATTGTCACGAAACATTCAATACGTACTTCAGGTTTCATTTGAACCATCTACACATTCACAGTTTTGGTTCTTTTGATTCACAGTATCGGTTCTACAGAGCTTTGGTTCGTGGTACGCACGCTTCAGTTGAGTCTAGGTTTCATTAAAGGGCCTTTCTGGTTAGGTTTGTTAAAGTGAAGGTTTACTGTGGAAGTTATTGTAGTAAAGATTTACCAATTAATGCATCAAGGGTAATATGTGACTGACAAACCACATTTGGCGACGCAATTACGCAGGAAGATAAGCGTCATCGCGGTATATTGACAGGCGGTTATTTGAAGAATCTTATTTATTTATTTATTTATTTATTTATTTATTTATTTATTTATTTATTTATTTATTTTTACGTCCTAAAGGGACACTGGAGCTATGAGAGGCGCGCTAGAGAAGGGCGCTCCGTATTATTTTTAGCGAACATCTCAACCAAATATGCCAGCGTTATTGCATCATCTAAATGCAACCAGCTAGGCTGTGAATACAACTGGCAGCCTTGAGCTTAGCAGCACTGCGGCGAATATCTTTAGTGTTTAATTCCTAACGAGGGCAAATTAATTCGACCTTTTGACTTCAAAACCATCTCCAAATGTTCTTGTTCCCTAGTGAAATGGCGTAACCCACTCTGGGGGATTGGCCATGAATCGGGCGTTGAAGGAACTGTTTGCATTTTTTTTCTGAATAAATAAGAGTGAAATGGGGGGAGATAAGTATCTTATAATTGGGATTGAAAGTGTCTGCTGTTACAGGTAGGAATAATCAATTATCTAGATATTCTTGTGCATTTTGTGAACATTATAAGAATTCTGAAGAATTCTAACACGCAATTCGTTTTGTCTGACACAGAAAGATGCAGAGAGCTTCACAAACGTTCCTGTGACTGTAACCCAGTACGGTAGCCCCAAAGGAAAGAGTTATAGGAAGAGTCAAATTCAAGCCAGGATTATGGAGGGGTTCTTCTAAAAATCTTTCCCGTTGAATAATGAAACGGCGGCATGTCAAAAAGAAGTGTTCCAGAGATTCGCTATCATTGCATAAAGGGCACAAGGGCGATATAGCTACACCAGACCTGTGGCGGTAAAGATTCAGGGGGGGGGGGGGGACTCGGCACCGTAGTCTTGTAATCGTTACTTCAATTTTT
Source organism: Dermacentor variabilis (assembly GCF_050947875.1). Classification (NCBI taxonomy): domain Eukaryota; kingdom Metazoa; phylum Arthropoda; class Arachnida; order Ixodida; family Ixodidae; genus Dermacentor; species Dermacentor variabilis. Next base: position 4,856,113 of record NC_134568.1, read on the forward strand.
CTAGAGGAGCACCATTTGTTGTTCCAAGGAACGCTGAGATGAGAGAAATCAGATGTTGCCAACCATGCTTGAGCAAAATTATTTATGGTAGTATATTTTCTCAATCGCGCTGCAGTGATGACAGCTGACGTAGTTAAAATGGGGGATTATAGGACCATCTTGGGATGCTACTGCGAGTGCATCTGCTTATTCGTTTAAGGCTAGCCCTTTGTGGCCTGGAACCCACACTAAACGAACGAGACGTAAGTGTCTTGGGAGATGAGAATAGAAAGTTTCAAATGAATCTGACAATTTGGGTGCGGTTAGTGAAGAACAGACAGACAGGCAATCAGTTAAGATTACGGCGGATGACAGAGATGATGGTAATTTGCGTAAAGCTAAGTCAACTGCCAATAATTCCATCTGAAATATAGGCGTGAAGTCAGCTAGCCGAATGGAAAAAGAACAATTTAGGTGTGGTGATACAATGCCCACACCTGCCTTTTCGTCACAGATGGAAGCATCAGTTGCTATAATGGTCTTTGTATCCAGGTGTGCAAGGTGGTCTTCCAAAATACTATTCGAATATTGATAGGGAAGATGTTTAGTATTATTGGAAAAATATCATCAAATTCATGTTTAGTACCTAGAACCGAGCAATATAGTAAGACTGCCTCGCATAGGTGAACATTTAATATGTCCAGTAGTTTTTGTACGAAAAGAATTTGAGGGCAACGTGAGCGATACCATTGATAGTCAAAAAATGAGGCCAGTTCATTAACGAAAACGTACTGTGATCTCCTCTGTGGTGTTGCGTATATATTTAGAAAAGTTTGTACTGATGGGATATGAAATCGCACGAGAACAGAAGGCTGGCGTGCTTCTTGATACATCTTTAGCGACAAATTTAGGAAGCCCAACACATAAACGTAACGCCTCTCGTTCTAATAGAATCAGAGGCCGAACTTTGTGAGCAGGTCCACCAGAAAACAAAACGCAGCCAAACTCCATTATCGGGCGAACATACATGCAATAGATCATAATGAGAACATGCCGACGCAACCCTGATCGATTGCTGCAGAGTCTACGCAGCATTCCTATACTGTGCGCGCTCCCTTTGAGGTAATATGCTCAATATGTGGACTCCAATTAAGTTTTTCGGCTTACATTACTCCCAGATATTTAAGTGAATTCACCCGTGGGATACTGTCTGGTCGATAAAGAATCGAAATTTGCACAGAAACGCTTTGACGGATATTAAGAGCGAAGTTAATTCCATCAAGCCACATTTCTAGGCGGCTCATATAAGACTACTGTAGAGTTTGATACAAAGCATGTAAGCCTACCGATGCCAGCAAAAATGCAATGTCGTCGGCATATATGTACACATGCACATCCTGTTGCAAAGGTACAGTACTCATTAAAACATTAAACAACAATGGAGATAGGACTGATCCCTGTGGTAGACCTCTTGACTGTTGATAAGTTGGTGAAGACAATTCGCGTAGAGAGCAGTGAAATTCCCAGCCATTTAAAGATTCATAAACCCAGGCGACAAGATATTTTGGCAGACCACCATCCTGAAGCGCGTTTATTAGGCTTACATGTTTTACGTTGTCATACGTCTTAGTGATATCCAAAGTGAGTAAGGCTGCATATTTTTTCTGACATTGAGCTAGTTGAATAAGACTTTCTTGGTCGACATGGGCTCACCAAATCGAGCACCTACGTCTGAAGCCAATTTGGCATGGGCTCAAGATCATGTGCTCTCTCAGCCAATTATCTATGTTGTTGTGTAAGATTCGTTCGGCGACTTTTACTACATTAGATGTAAGAGATGTTGGCCTAATATTATATAATTCGTAATCGGCACCTTCCTTTTTTAATAATGGGATAACTTTTGCAAATCTCCATTCCGGGGGTATCCACGAACATTTAATACAATGGTTTATCATGGTAAGTAAGGCGTGTGATATCTTAAAGCTTTTATTATTGTCATAGTGATGTTATCGGGCCCTGGCGCTAAATTAGGCAACAGGCTTAGCACATTTTTCAGCTCTGAAATTGTAACTTCTTCAAAGTCTGCACCACGAGTAGGCGGCGTAGCGTTATTGGGCAAAATAGACTTAAAGCGACATTCTAGACCTTTAGCAGTATCTTCCAGTAATTTGCCAATTCGCAGGGTGTTGGAAGCACAGAGTCTCGGAAGGATCTTTTTATTCCACAGAAATCGAAAAAGTGCTTTTTTTTTTTTGTTGGTGGCCTTTGAAAGAAATTAGAAGTGCTCACAATCAAATTTGTCTTTCGCATTTACAACTGTTCTTTCCAATGTTGCTGCCGTAAATTTATAGTCTCTCCAATTGCTAGGACACTGGTTATGAAGTAGTTTTTGCAACGCGGCTTTTCTTATCCTGTGATGGCTGTGAGCACTCTGCGTTCCACCAAGGATTAGAAGACCCGCTTTTAGTGGAGTGCACAGTAAACCGAGTTTTTTTTTACGGAATCCTTTAAAACAGACAATAAATATATGGTTTTTTCTTCTTCATTATCCAATTGCTCATTCGATAAAGTCATGTGTAAGACTTTTTTGAATGTGCTGAAATTAACAAAAGTATTTGAATGTGTAGTAATTTGAGTCAATGGGCATACGAGCTCAAAAAGAATAGGAAGGTGGTCACTACTTGTGCCCGAGTTTATAGCAGATCAAGTGGAGAAAGACAATTTAGTACTAGTACTAGCGAAGGTGAGATCTATTGCGGAACGTGACTTACTACTAATAAATGTCGGTGTTCGTGCGTTAATGCATGATAAATTATTGTTAGCAGCCCAGTCCCACAAACGCTTATACCACTCGAATCGATCTTGTACCCCCACGAAGTATGGTGAGAGTTAAAGTCTCCGGCAAAAATGATTTTTCTGCAGGACATAATTACTGTATCCAGGACACTAGTATTCAGAACACCTCCGGGGAAATAAACATTAACTAAAGTGAGTGGGATGAGGCCTGGAATAGAAATGTCTGTAGCTAGAATTTCGTTTTCGAAAGTCATAAGCTAGTAAGCCATTTTCGCCCGGTGCGCAATTTTTAAAGAGATAAAGATAGCGAAGCCGCCACCACGAGTGGGATGGTCCAAGTAAAATGTACGGTAATTTTTTAGATGAAATGCGTTTTCTGCTGATAACCAGGTTTCTTGCAATGCAATGATATCAGGCGAGTGTTAGCTACAGAGGTAATATAAGTCAATTGCAGCGGAATAAATGGAACGGCAATTCCACTGTAATACTTTCAGTGAACCTATGTTTTGCTAAGACCGGCAACAGAAACTGCCTTGTCGAGGATGCTATGCTTCAAACAGTCTGTTTGAGAAACATTCTCTTTCTGGCACTTTTTAGTCTTAATGCTGTGTGTCATTGTAGATTCTTGCGCAACAGGAGATGTGCGGCGTTTACGAGCACGGGAGTCAATCTCCACGTGCGTTTCTTGTTGAGTTGAGTCATTTGTGCTAATGACTCCGATAGGCTCACAGATAGGTTTTCCAATACCTTGTGTGTTGCCCTCTCTACTGCCGAAGCTATGACATCAGGAAGCGATGAGTCAACTGCATGAGATAGTCGATTTGCTGCACCGGCACATCCGCGAGATCGCTTCGAAATGATGGAACGCGCTTCCCGTCTTGAGCATCTCTTTCGTTCAATTATTTCTAAAATTTGTATTTCCTGTGCTCTCGCAGAGCAGTTAGTATGGTCAGCTGAGTGAGAACCACTGCAAAGAAAACACCGTTCTTCCTGTGATGAACAATCTTTTAATTCGTGATTTCTCCACATTTACGACACCGAGGAACTGATCGGCATCCCTATGTTGGCAGTCCTTCCGTTCTTGTGGGCTTTTCTTCGTCGTCGGAATATCTTTTCCAGCAGTATACTCGTTATCACGCAGTCGGTGCTCAACATACAGTGGACCCTTTGTAAACGGAACTTCGAGGGACTAGAAAAAGAAATTACGTTTATCAAGAGTTCCATTTGCCAAGAGACTGAGCTCATGGGGACACAAATTCTCTTTTGAAAGCGTCAGATACTCTTTTGTCGACAGCGGATAATCGATGTAGCAGATTTGAGTACAAGCTTCTTCTTGCAAAGTTTCTGCTTGTATGCAGCGGCTGTCTAAAGCTAGTAGCACAAAATATAAACAAAGAAGCAGTCATGTCGAAAACGAAATAGCGGTTTCAGTGAAGCAACCACTATGAAGACCATCGGTAACACGGACCTCCGTCTCCAGCGTCAGTAACTGTGCTTGCGTTTCTGCGCCACCATCGGAAACACTAAGCTAACTCGCAGCTCATCGATATTACCAACCGAAAGAAAACACCGTCATCCATGACCACGGTAAAGCGACGCTATATTCCCTGTAGCCACACTAACCACGTAAAGACTGTATTACCAAAAGACGCCGTGGCAATAACGTGGAGAACTGCCAAGCAAACTTGAAATGGAAAGGCAGGAAAAGCGCTAAACAGTGACGGCGTATCGTGACGCCATTGAGATTTGCCGCCCAGTTTCGTTTTCATTAATGCTTTTAGTAGCGTTTACCCGGAGTTGGAAAAAAAAAACGTGGATCTGCTTAACGAACTTTCTTTTTTGCGTCTCCTTAAGGCAAAACAAACCAACCATGAAGCTATTCAGTATAAGCTACGATTCGATTTACCGAGATTCTACAGTGTAAGTCACAGTTTAAAGTAACCTTAGAGATATACACCCCAATAGTTCAATGTGTGTGCATGCGCGTCTTCTTAATACGAGTGCTGAATTCTTGTATTTCAAGACACGTTGTTACGGTTGGCGTGTAACACCCCGGGCAAAAAGGATACTCAACCGCCATGCATCATCGAAACGGAGGGTGGATTCCTAATTTGCTGTGGTAGTCTCTAGTGGTTACCGGTTTGGCAGGTGCACCGCAGTACTTACGGGTCCCTTCGTGGGTGTGCATGCCTAAGCGAAACGAACAGTGGATTCCTAATTTGCTATGGTTGTCTCGAGTGGATGCCGGTCTGGCGGACGCCCCGCAGTGTTCACAGGCCTCTGTGTGTGGGCGTGAAAAGCCTTTCCGCGAAACAGACAGGACCCGCGGGCTGCCGCCAGCAGACGCACGCTCATGAAGGAGTCAACTGGGAGAATGGATCAGTCGCCCATCCACAACCAGACGCTTTTTCCGCGAACCAACGACGCGCGAAAGAGAAGGGATCGGCTGCCTACGATCCCCAGGACTCGCGGATTGCCACCAGCGGAGGCAAGCTCGGGAATACCTCGTCCTGGGAAAGTGGGTGCCGCCGCCAAGCACCGTGAGACTCAGTGCATGTGACGTGACGTTGACGTGAGTAAGATCCCGCCTACAATTTTAGTGGGCCTATTTAAAGGGCCCCGCAATGTACTTTTTCACTTCAGTCTCTTCTTTTACATCTTTCACCAACCATTGAATAAACCATGCAAGTTTCGCACTAGAAATCGTCTCGTCCCTACCTGATCGCCATGGTGTACCGGACGCCTGCAGCCCGCCGACAACGCCACGCTACCCAAAAGTAACGCCGGTCGAGCTGCGAGATACAGGCGTCGCAACAACGTGCTGCTCTTCTACCAGCGCTCTGTATCATTTACTTTTTTTCCCATTATCCCCTTCCCCAAATGCAAGATAGCAAACCGGGCGTGCCTGTAGTTAACTTCCCTGCCTCTCCTTGCTTGTCTCGCTCTCTTTTGGCAAAATGTTAAAAAAAAGAGACTGTCCAATCTCAGTAATGTTACACCCCGCATTCTTATTACGCAGGCAGCACGTGTGAACACGCGGATACGTTACAAGAAAGTTTAAGTGATTACAGTTAGAGCAGGAATAAAGGTTGGCCGGCTCCGTAATACTTCATATTTGCCCTCCATCATGCGCATGATACGGTGGACGGAATAGATATTTGTCTGTTTCATCTTTCGTCGCACATCTTTCGAATATGCTGCAGTTTTGTATATGGTATGGTATGAAGAACTTTATTTAGGTCCTGAGGGATCAGTCTGGGACTGATGCGGGCCGCTCCCACGCCGGTACATAGAGGCCGAGCCCCTCTGCCGTCACACGCGGCCCTCTGGACAGCCCTGAGTTGGCCCACCAGCACTTGACTGTGCAGCATCCGCCGCCACCACTGTTCACGTCGAGAACCATCACCGGCCAACGCCAAGCAGCGCCAAAGCATGTGTATGATCAACGGTGATTTAGTTACTTCTTTTAAGTACCAAACAGGGCATAAATCAACGGTATAGGTAACCTAGCGTTTATTATTTCAACGCATGGTCTGCTAGCCCGTTCATATTCGCGTTCGCGTGCTAATGCACAGCAGAAGAAAATAGTAAACAGCACAATGTCAAGGCTGTGCGGCGAAATCATTTACGGGGTGGTCGCGCCAAACATCCGGCCGTTCTTCACCGCATGATTGAGAACAGCGTCGCGGGGAGTGTTACGAGGTTAAAACGGACGTTTGGGCGAGTTGGCAAGCCACATCCACATCCCTGCTTGTCCCCGTCAAAACCGCGTTGTTCTGTTTCAAGAATGTGTTACGAGGCCCAAGGCCCCTCAACCGAGAAAGAGAAAGTGAGCTGCGCACGAAGCAGCGGCAGGGGCACTCTCCAGACCGGTTCTAGCACACACTCGATAAGGAAAAGAGGAGGAGCTTCTATTTCAGTCGCGGCCGTTGCCCGCTGTCGTTCATCTGACACGGAACCTCTTTAGCGGATCCACTAGAGAAGGGAAGACGTTGAGCGGTTGACAACACCCTCGCCCGCATAATCTGATTGGCGCGTCCTTGAAGGCCCGAACGCGATTCTCTCTCTAGCTTTGGTGCAGAGGCCGGGGAGTGTTTCTCTCCGACTAGGAGCGGACGACAGCAAGCGATGGAAGCAAGCCAAGAATGCTCATCGGCTTCCGGCATAGATGCAAGAAAGTTCTACGAGCGCTCGTGCGCAACCGAGGTTTCGGAGCCGGTCACGGGCCTGCTACGCGGAGAGCTCCCAACTTGGCTTCGAGGTAGGCTTTTACGGAACGGTCCGGGTTTGTCTTCGATCGGCCCAGACCACTACAACCACGTATTCGACGGCCCCGCTCTGCTGAGGCAGTTCACCATAGAGAATGGCCGAGTGCTTTACCAAAACCGCTTCCTGCGAAGCGAAGCATATGAACGCAACCGGAGGGCCAACAGAATTGTCGTCTCCGAGTTTGGAACCGTGGCGCACCCGGACCCTTGTGCCACCGTATTCGAACGGGTGGCGTCGTATTTCTCCATGGACTCCACGGACAACGCTCTGGTGAACGTGATGCCCGTGGGCGACGAGGTGTACACCCTGACGGAGACACCTCACATGACTCGAGTGGACCCTGCGTCGTTGGAGACTCTGGAGAAGAAAACCTTGAGTAAAATGGTGGCTGTGCACAGTGCCACCGCCCACCCACATTTCGACCCCGACGACGGTGCTACGTACAATATCGGTACGCACATAGGTTCGCGTCATTCCTTCGTGCTTGTGCACTTTCCTCCCGGCGGATCCGAAAGCTCGGTGGACCGTGTCAGAGCCGTGGGCACGATACCGTTGCAATCTCGCATATCCGTGCCGTACATCCACAGTTTCGGAATGACCGAAAAGTGGGTGGTCGTGCTGGAACAGTCTCTTTCCGTGCACCTGCCCTGCATGTTAGCGTCGAGGTACCTTGGCTACAAGGCGTACATGAATGCCCTGAAGTTCGATGCCAAGAAGAACGTCCGCTTTCACGTTATGAACAAGAAGACGGGGGAGCTTCACCCCGCCGTGTTTGAGTCCGCCGCATTTTTCACTTTCCACCACATCAACGCCTTCGAACAGGGCGACGAGCTCGTGGTCGACCTAATATGCTTCGACGACGACAGCATCATCAGAAGCCTCGACTACACGGTGGAACAGCCCGTCGTGTTCAAGATGGGACAAATGCGTCGTTTTTCGCTGCCTCTGAATCGAGGCCTGGGTGAGCGTGTGATCATCGAGTCCCGGGATCTAGCCAAGGGCAAGCTGCGCGGGGAACTTCCTAGAATCAACCAAGGCCGCAATGGGAAACCATACAAGTATAGCTACAGCCTCAGCCACGTCGAAGGCGAAGAACACAGGGCATTCGTCTCCAAGCTCGATGTCACTACGGGCGATTGGCTGCGCTGGGAAAGGCAAGGGTGGTTCCCCTCAGAACCTGTCTTTGTAGCGCGTCCAGGCGCTGTTGAGGAAGACGATGGTGTCGTCCTGAGCTCCCTTCTGCACGAGGAGAACGAGAAGAAGCTCGCTTTGGTGGTATTGGACGCGAAAACATTCAAACAACTGGCCCTTGCCGAGTTTGACTGCCCGTCCTCAATTCCGGCTGATTTTCACGGATGGTTTCTTGAGCTGGAGATTTAAGAGCATTTCAAACTGCAATATGCGCTTTTATCATAGTTTAGCCTTATTTTAGCGGTATAGAAGGGAATTCGATTAATTAAAGTCATTTTGCTAAGTGCTTACGAACAACGAGCTTGTGATTACGCTGCGCAGTGGTCCGACAGGCTTCTGAAAAAAGGCTCAGTAAAGGATAGTATCATCACATGGATATTTTTTACTGACACCTCAGAAAGGCGCAATATATTCATGGTATGCCTGTATTAGTACGTCGCATTCACTGACCATCGCAGTAGAGGCTTAAGCAAGCCTTCAAACTTCCGTTTCACAGCATTGTGCATTCTTTTTGTATTCTTTTTTTTTTTTTGACAGATCAAGTAATTTTTGAGGCCAAGTAATAAGCAGCCGTAGTTTACAGAGCGCACTTTTTTTTATTTATTTTACAGTTTCTGGATGTGAAAGAAACAACTACACGCAGTAGCACGAAGTGTCGTAAGTGGTCGTAAGGAAACAGGTTACTGTGGTAATTTTATTAAAAATGACCCAGTCAGTTAAATTATCACCGCACGCCCGAAATCTTTAGCTGAAGTGCCTTCACTAGTTCATTATCTTCTGTTAAGTGGGGCTCTGAATTTAAAGGAAGATTAAATGCCTGAATAAGGAGAAATTTGCTGCAGGATGTCGTAATTCTGACCAGTGTGTCGGAACAGAAGGAAAATATAGCCAAAACGTTATTTATTATTTTCTTTCATTGTGAAACAAATATTAGCCCGTATCTCAGGGGTCCGTGTATGCGCGTATCTCGGGCAAGGATAGTGCGTAGGCGGTCGAGCACTCCACTGATCTAACCCTGCCGCTCGGTGCATTATAGGAAGTCGTCATCGTAGGAAAATCCAGGGCGTGCTTGATGAAGAGCTTATCATGTCGTTTTCTACGGGTACTATGCTTCGTTATCGAAGTTTGATCGTTCGTTTCAGTTCGTTTTATCTGGACAACAGTCTCGCATTTCCGCCAGTACACTCGATGATAACCTGCTTCTGAGATCATGCTCATTGCCTTGGCTCAAGGCACTGAGCTTGATCTGAAAATTCACTTATTGGAAAAAAAATAAATACTATGTTTTTATCTGTACTTCGCTTCGAAGAATTTTGTACTCAAGCCAAAACGGTTATGAACCGTTACGGATCATTTTTTTTTAGTTCCGGAGCAGAACTAGAACGAAAATAAAACCAGAACGAAAAATATTTCGTTCTGACACACTGATTCCGACTAAATTTTGACAGGCCCCCTAGAGTTAGCTGCATTATCGTAGCTTTCTTTTAGTATAAAAAGTTCCACACCAATTCCAACACATGAACAACATTCTGCGGGACCAGGCAGTCTATCCTTTTCGACGTAACAATTGTTAGCTACACTCGCTATGAAAATAATTCGCTGAAAACTTGACGCAGCTTTTCGTCACCGAATTTTTGGAGCACATACGCTGCTGCAGCATTATAGTCATGCTCCTTTAGCAACCGCTCCGAACCGCGTGTGATATAACAAACCAGTCTTTGTGTACCTGGTAGACAGTGCTTATCGAAATTATCCGGGCACGTTTCTTAGATTCACAATGCACTTATTTTGATGTCTGTAGCCACAACGCAGCTCGGCCTCCTCTTAAGAGGAAACGTTAGGTCCGATGCTCATATCTAAATACATGTAGAAGGAGAATTCGTTTTTCTCGGCAACCACTGCACCAAATTTGATGAGGTTTGTTGCATTTAAAAGAAAAACTTCAATCCTGGTGATTTTTTTCGAATTTTCGATTTAGGTCGTCAATATTTTAATAGAAAAGTGGCAAAAAATCGATAATTTTCATAAAACGAAAAAAATGAAGTTTACAACTCTGTAAATCAGCAATGAAAATTGATATCACAATTCTGTGAATTGCACATGATAGTACATCTACAGCGGACAAAATTGATGTTACACATGAGTCTCCAAAAATTAAGTATTATGGAAATACGGCTCTTCCAGAACCCTTGTACATAACATAGCCAATTCACGTAAGATACAAATAGACATATCGAATTTGTCCGCTTTGAATAGTGTAATGGGCGCCTTTTACAGAACCGTGATATCTGTTCTTGATGCAGAGCTATTAATTTGGAAACTTCGTGCTTCTATTTTTTTCGAAGTTTCGAATTTTTCAGAATATTTTAAACAAAGTTCAGGCCCTAAATCGAAATTCCGCTTCCAACAGACACTATAATTTAACTTACTCTCTCAAATCCAACAAATTTCATTAAAAGCAATTCAGGAGTTATCTCAGAAAAGCGTTTCTGCGTTTTACAGTTAGAATAAGCCGCGTCGGAGTTGGGCCCGAGTTAAAGCTTCCTTTTAAACAATTTGCCTAGGGATCAACGACATGAATAACAATTGCATTGCCATTGCCAAATATGCTGCAAACGAATTGTTGAACGCTACGCACTGTCAATACAAGCAAAATATGTATTTTTTCATAAAATATTATACTCGTATGTGCCAAAAATTGTGCCCATCATAATTGATGTCAATGCTTCCATGTTTTTGTCTATTTAGTAAGTAAAGAAAATATAACACGAACTTTACAACTACATCAGTTCGAAACCAGCAAAGCAGTGGATGCCGCTGACATGAAAAGTGTAAAAGCCATGAAATGAACAAGTTGAGGACAAATATGTTAATGAAACTTTGTCATTCAAGATCCTTGTTTACATTCTCGTACATATGCAACGGCCAGTGAAAAATCTCAATGACGCTGTCATTTGTTCCAATGTATTACGCAGGAGCAGCTGTAACCGGTGGTGTATCGTAAGTAGTTGCACCGAAATTATAGTCACAACAGGGAGCACGTATAAAAAGCAGGAGTTCTGCAGAATATACGAGGTCGAGTCAAATGAAAGTGAGCCAATGCGAATATGTGACAAACGGAGTACTTAATTTAAAAGTAGCCTCCATGAGCATTTAGACATTTGTCCCATTGACTAACGAGTCGCTTAATTCCCGTCTCATAAAGCTCCTTAGGTTGTTGCTTCAAAACGTCTGCAACTGACTTTCACATCATCGTCCGAGACGAATCTGGTTCCCTTGAGCTGTTTTTTCGGTTGCCCCAAAATGTGGAAGCCGCAATCTGAGCTGTATGGCGGATGTTGCATCGTTTCTCGCTTGAACTTTGCCAGTTTTGTATTAACCACATCAGCGACTTGGGGACGGGCATTGTCGTGGAACAAGATGACCCCATTCGTCAATTTTTCACGTAGTTTGTTATTGATTGCGACACGCAGCCGATCCGGCGTTTCACAATATCGGAAACAATTGATAGTCTCTCAAGATTTAGCAAATTCTATCAGGAATGGCCCCTAACGATCGAAAAATAAAAGTCAACAGCTTTCCGGCGGAAATGACGGCCTTTGCTTTCTTTGGGGGTGGTGAATTCGAATGTTTCCATTGTAAGCTTTGCCGTCGTGTTTCAGGCTCGTAGTAGTGGCACCATGGTTCGTCCCCGATCACAATTGCAGCCAAGAAGACATCACCCTCATTGTGATATCGGATCAGATAAGTCAAGGCAGTGCCGAACTTCTCCGTATTCTGGCGGTGGTTCAAAATCTTGGGCATCCATTGCGCACATAAGAGCCGATAACCGAGATGTTCATGAATTATGGCGTGAACGGTGACGGTGAACTGAACCGTGACTGATGTTCACACGCTCTGCTAGTTCATCGATGCTTATACTCCGTTATTGTGCCATCAGCTCATCAACCTTTGCAATTTTGTCAGGGGTGATTGCACGATGGCTTTGGCCCGGTCTGGAATCGTCTTTGCAACGTTCGCGTCCTTCTTTGAAGCGTTTGTTCTAACGCTTCACAGTGGTCAATGAAATGCAATGTTCAATGTACACGCCAGCCATACGGTGACTAATTTCTTTTTGGGAAACACCTTCAGCTGCCAAAAACCTCACGGCACCACGCTGCTCAACTTCTGGAGCGTCCATTACGTCACGCAACCATGTTCAACCCAGTGTATGAGCGCATTAAAGAACATATATCTTCACACCTGCGTGCCACTTTTGTAAATGAGAGATGCCTGGGTGCTACGCGCAGGCCTTGCAGATAATGAACAGAACCGCAATTGCGCGGGGTGGGTAGGCTCACTTTCATTTGACTCCCCCTCGTACATTAGAAATGCGAAGATACAATGGAATATACAAATGCGAAGATACAGCTTGATAAAGGGCAAAAAAATGCCACTGGAAATAATGTTCACTGCACGTATGCACAAAACCTCGCAACAAGATATCTAAACATACCTATAAATCTCCAATAAATCTACGTACCTAAGAAAACGTCACCGTATATAATGGGTCAAACAAGGCAAATAAACATGTTACGCAAGCACAGATTCACAGAATCCTAGATCCCACCCCCATTCCATCCACTCCCCCCGATGTATCGCGCGCGACGGAAGGCGGCGCACTTGCTCCTCACTTTTCCCCCTTGCGCATCAAGACTGAGTCGGCTCATCCATTCCCCCCCACCCACCCCCCACGCTTTCATTCGCACATACAGCATGCGGCGCACGGTCACGATGTTATCGCCCTTGGACTTTATGCGGAACATGAGGGCGACGGCGACGGCAGGAATGCACCTAGAGTGCCCATATAATTGCTATCGCAATAATATAATAAGAGTATTCGGCAACTGAAACGTCCCATGGCCCATTACTTTTGCAAAAGAAGTAACAAAATAGAACTTTCACCATGCGACAATTCGCTGCGCCGCAACAACGTCTTTTTTTTTTCCTTTTGTGGGGCGGGGGCACCGTAATGAAAAAAAAAAAGCAACGGAAAGTATGTTGGTCACAATCGAATGCCTACTTTGGGCAACTAATGTGGCTATTAAAGGAATATCGAAGAAAACACGAAAGGATTGGTCCACCAAGAACCATGCGCATACTGCTCGGTATCCTACACCGGCGCAGGTTCGCGCAGCCCTGTACGACCTCAACAGTAGATCTGCTGCCGGTCCAGATGGCATTTCCAATAGGCTGTTAAAAAATTTCTACAATGATTCTATAAAATATTTAACAGAGTATTTCAACGAACTCTGGAAAAATGGTGATTATCCAAAGCAATGGAGAATTGCTAACACAATTCTTATTCCCAAACCAGGCAAGCAACTAAATCTAGATAACCTAAGACCCATATCGTTAACATCATGTCTGGGCAAAACCATGGAGCATGTCATACTCAATAGACTGACTAAGTATGTAGAAAACAGAAATGTTCTTCCGCATAACCTGATCGGTTTCCGTCCTGGACTTTCGACTCAAGATGCAATGCTTTTAATCAAACATCACCTTATTCTTGCTAGCCCGCTGCATACGAGAGCTCTTCTAGGCCTAGATGTAGAAAAGGCCTTTGATCGCATCAAGCACAGGGCCATATTAGATATCCTCTCGGAGATGGGATTGGGTAAACGATTGCACAATATAGTCAAAGCCTTTCTCGGTGGCCGTTCTGCTTGTCTCAGGTTAGGCGAACTCCAATCGACAACTCTGGAACTTGGGAATCGTGGGACACCACAAGGGTCTGTCCTATCTCCCATGTTATTTAATTTGGCAATGTCAAAAGTGGCTCGAGGTCTCGCGCAGATTGAGGGTATCCACTTTGCAATATATGCAGATGATGTAACAGTCTGGAGTGCCGAAGGTAATATGGGACAAACAGAGAGCAAACTACAGGAAAGCATTTATGTGGTGGAAACAATACTTGAGGGTATGGGACTGAACTGCTCTGCTAAAAAAAACAGAACTATTGGTACTACGGAGCAGTAAGCTTGGGCGCAAGCCGAACGGATATATCCCAGAGGAAGAACCCCGCATTGACATATACGCCAAGAATGGAGAACCAATCAGGCAGGTGGAGACTATTAGAGTGCTAGGTCTTCTCCTGCAAGCAAATGGATCTAATTGCAGGATGATACAACACATCTCTAACAAGTCAGAAGAAGTCATTAGGCTTCTGCGTAGAGTTACCAACAAGCATAAGGGGCTAGGAGAAGACAGTGCCATAAGATTGGTACATGCATTCGCCTTTTGCCACTTCTCGTACGTGGCTGGCATGCTACAATGGACACAGGCTGATAAGAACAAGCTAAAAGCTTTAATCAGACGACTTATAAAGACTGCACTAGGACTTCCCATCAGCACGGCCAATGATACCTTATTGCGCCTAGGGCTGCATAACACACTAGAAGAGATAGCTGAGGCTCAACAGGTGGCCCACCAGGAGAGACTAATGGGGACACGACCTGGGAGGGCGCTACTTGAAGAAATTGGTGAAGAAATTAACAACCACACCAACGAAGGAGAATTATTAACAGAATTGCAAGCGGGACTACGAGAAACAATAAAGACGACCCCGTTCCCTAAGAACATGCACCCGACACATAACTTCGAGAAACGGAAAGCAAGGGCGAAGGCACTCCTTCAAGACATAGATCAACATAAGCAGCAGGCGGTGTTCGTTGACGCTGCCTGGGTTAAAAATACGGATGCGTATACCTCCGTTGTTGTAGACACTCAAGGTAACATACGGGATGCCATCACCGTCTATACCAAAGACCCAACAGTAGCAGAACAAGTAGCAATCGCCTTAGCTATCCGGGCTAATCGGTGGACACATATTTACAGCGACTCTAGAACAGCCATACGCAACTTTACCAACGGATATGTGACACGGATAGCAACAAAATTACTAGAGAAGGTCAACAGTGAGAGGATTGAAATCCGCTGGTTTCCTGCACATCTGGGGGTGGTGGACGGAGCTCGGAGAAACCTCAGTGAGGTGGCAAATGAAGCAGCACGAGGACTTTCTAGCCGTGCTCTTCAAGACCGAGCAACTTACACTTCACCCGGGGAACACAGGGACCGATTATTAACATATAACGAAATCACGAAGCATTATTATTTAAGCAGAAGGGAATACCCATTGTCACACGGTAAGCTTTGCAGAGCCCAAGCGGTCACATTACGTTTGCTACAGACAAGAACATACCCAAGTCCAGATTTTATGAACAGGATCTATCCGGAGAGGGAAACTCAAACCAACTGTAATAAGTGCAATGACATCATTACTCTTGACCACATGCTTTGGCAGTGCCCCGCGGTCTTCACAGACTGCGACAAGGAACAAGAATGGTGGCGGCAAATGCTACACAGCGAATCACTCTCTGACCAATTACGGGCAGTCCAGAAGGCCCGCAATGTGACTGAAGGGCTCGGCCTGACAGTCCCAACGTGGGAGCGGCCCGCGTCAACCTATGGTTGACCTTCAGGACCCAATAAAGTTCTTCATACCATACCATACTGAAGTGCGCCGCGCGGTGTTCGGGGAAACATGAGAAACACGCATGCTCTCTGGCTGGCTCTGGCAGCCCGCGGGTAGGGGAGCGAGAACAAAAAAATTGAAGAGGCTCAATATGTCCTCGCGATTAAAAGTCAAAGTAGAAAAAAATAAATAAGAACGTAGTTACCTTGGCTGGCTTTAGTGTCTTCACTGGATGCTTTGGTGCAGGTGAAAAAAAATGTTGATATTTTTTATGCGACATGACGGCACGAATGAACCACGACAACGCTTCGTCTCATCGGGCCTCGCTGCGGGCTTTGTCAACTTGTCTGACAGTTTGTTGATTTGGCTTGTCTCCTTGTATGGCCCGATGTACGACTTTGGAAAAGTTAATGAACCTTTGGCGTCAAATATTTATGGGAACATTAAACTTACAAAGTTCCGCAATTGAAAATATAAAGCACACGTTTGGAAATGTCAATGCACCTTTCACATCAAAAGTGTATGAGAACTTTATACCCATAAAGTTTCGGAATTGACATCCACGCGCTCCGTAAATTCCATGATAGAGTGTAGATTCCGCGGCTTCCGCGAGATGCCAGAGCAAGCCCGTTCGCCATCAAAAAGCCCTTGTAACTTTGTGCTCGGATGGGGCTGCTTGCGTTATGTGACTCCCAGTGCATGGGCGTTGCCGCGAAATCCAGCCCGAGTTCGCAATTTTCGAGGTGAAATGGCTTTTCGGGCGTGAAGAAGACGTTCTAGACAAAATCCACAATGATTTCCGGTGCCGGGGGTTGCTTTGGTCGGCGGTACATGGACAGCACGAAAAAGTTTCGGGGGGGGGGGCGCCTACCACCCGCAGACTAATGGGCCTACAGAACGCCTGAACCGCCAGCTCATCGCGATGCTATCCATGTACGTTTCAACAGATCACCGTGATTGGGACAGAAGTGTGCCTTATGTGATTTTCGCGTACACCTCGTCCCGCCACGACACCGCCGGCTTTTACAACTTTTACCTCTTGTTTGGCCGCCACCCCACGTTGCCCATTAAAAATAAAAAAATATGCGGTTTTACGTGCCAAAACCACGATCTGGTTATCAGGCACGCCATAGTGGGGTACTGCGGAAATTTGGACCTCTGAGGTTTTTTAACATGTAGCTAAATCTAAGTACACTGGTGCGTTCGCATTTCGCCCCCATCGAACTGCGGTCGCCGTAGCCGGGATTCGATCCCGCCACTTAGTGCTTAGCAGCCCAACACCATAGCCACTAAGCAACCGCAATGGGTCACGCTGCCCTTTGAGACACTCCTTTCATCAGCTACGCGCGCTTCTACAGAATATGCCCGCGACGCTGCTGCTTGGGCTCGAACGGAACGCAAAGGACCGTCTCTCTGCCTAGTAGCTGTCTAAAAAGGCCCGTTGCAATAGCCGCCAGAGAACCGTTCACTTCAAACAGACCCATTGGTCCTTCTTTGGACGCCTTGCCGCCACGTCGACCTGCCTTCTAAACTTCTCTCCCGCTACTCCGGGCCCTACAAGATTTGACACCAGGTGGCCGAGGTCACTTATGAGATCACCCCGCTGGATGGCATCTCGTCATCTTCAGTGCCCTCCCAAGACGTCGTGCATTTGTCCCGTCTCAAGCCGTACGTTTCAAACCATCCCTTGTCTAAGCTCCGAGACGGCGCTCCGACCGCTGGGGGTCATATATTCCGAAGAAGGCACTCAGCAGGACGACGAAGATGGCCGTCGAAAAAGCACGTTCGTGGTTATTGTTAATCTGCCACTTCAGCTTGATCTGGCTGTATCGCCTTTGTGCCCTTTATGCAATGAGATCGAGTCTCTGCTACACTTCCTTTTGACATGACGCCGTTTCATTTTTCACCGGAAAAGATTTTTAGAAGAACCCTTTCAAAAGCTTGGCTTAAGTTTGACTCTTTCTGTAATTCTTTGCTTCGGGGCTACCGTACTGGGTTACAGCCACAGGAACGTTTGTGAAGCCCTCTTCGTCTTCCTGCATGAGACAAAAAGAATTGCATACTAGAATTCTTCTTAATACTTATTATGCTCGCCGAATTCTTTTTACAGCGAAGCTGTTAGGGGCTACTTTCCCCACTATCGTGTCCACGTGTAGAAAAAGATCCCGGAGATAGTGCAATGTCGGGCCGCTCCATGGCGGAGGTGACGCAGGCGTTAAGCACTCCCCATACGGGGCCGATCCCGAAGATAACGCAATGACGGGCCAACCCGCAGCATAGGTACAATTCACCATTAAGGGGCCCACATATGCAGCTTCGCTGATAATCCTTCACAGAGCGGAAGGGCACTGAATTTTTTACGTAATAATTAGATTAAAAAATCCAGGGTTCGACAAAAACCCGTCTGGTCGGGAAAATTCATGGAAAGAAACACAAGCGCCGACCAATCGTTCAAGAAGAAAAAAAGACGTTTCGGTCCCACTTCGGGAACATTGTTCCTAATGAAGGAATTGAAGTGAAGGTTGGTTATACACGCTTCATGGTATGGCGTAAGCATCGGGTGTATATGGGGGCAAGTTGTCTAAGTTGCGATTGAGCATGTGTGGCATCGTCTGGATATGAAGGGATTCAGATAAAGCCTTGCCGTCGTGTTCTTTTCTTTTCCAATTAGCTTCGCACTATCCCAGTCGATTTCATGGAGAGAGGTAGAGAGAACCCTTTGATGAAAGGCAGAGATTTTAGCCGGCATATAGACATCGCTGACATGCTACTCTGCGTGGGGAAGGGAATTGGGGAGCGAAAGAGAGAACACTACGTGTTCAGCCAGCTCGTTTGTTGCCACGTGCTAGCTGTTGACATTAGAGTTATGCTATTTCAATGTTTTTCCCAAACCGCCCGTTTCACCGATGTACACATGTTCGAAACCAGCGCAAGGAATCCTGTACACGACGCCCGAGAACTTCTCTTTTGCGAGCTTTTCTTTCACCGTCACCATTGCGTGTCTGAGCTTCCGCGTATACATAGGGACATGTGCGACGTCAACTTCGTACGACCTAAAGATTCGGGACAGGCTCTCGCTTACGCCGGGGACGTAAGGCATCGGAATCCTTTTCTTTTTCTCTTGTCGCTGCAGGGGGCTGTTGTGATACCGCGTGATCTAAGCGATTTTCGACAGTTTTGAAAAACGAACTGGGGTAGCCCGAAGACAATAAATCACGGCGTGTGGTAGCTAGATCAGCCGCGCGGTCCTCCGTGGTTGAGCAGAGTTTTCCTGCACGGCGTACAAGTGAGGCGGCCACCGACTTCTCGTGACACGTCGCGTGTACGGAACTGAAGTTGAGGTGCAGGTCGGTACGCGTGTCCGTTCTGAATACACTAAACGACATCCTATTACCGTCGCGTTTTAGTAGGGTGTCTAGAAAAGGTAGACGGCCATCGTATTCTTCCTCTGCCGTGAACTGTCCGGCTCTATGCTAGTGAGATGCGAAAGAAATGCGCTCAAAGCCGTTTTTTTTAATCACGGAGAAGCAATCGCCTGGGTACCGAAGGTGAAGCTGGAGAGCGCGCGAGGCTATAGTTACTAGTAAAAAAGTACAAGCACTGATGCACTAATTTCTCTTTTGCGACAGATACGCACCTGTTCGCCTGCAAACTAATTTTCGCAGCATATCGGCATAGTAGTACTTGCTGTTGAGCTTGTTGGTGCAAGTTTCATAAATAATAATGAATCTAGCTCCAAAAACATGACCACGGAAAGTCGCGCACATAACTACAGGACGAGCGCTTTGTATGTCGTCGTCATGCAACTAAACAGCGTTGCCGCTAGTGTTCACTCCGACTCGCCTAGGGGCGTCTAGTGTCGTGATGGTTTCTTTTACCCCTCGACACAATCAGGGCAGTTTAATTTTGGATCCGCACAAGACAACCGAGTTAGGAGTGAATGGCAAAGTGTCGTGGATGTATGATCGGCCGCCACACATAAATATCGGGCCAATTATTTTCCAAGTACTGCAGAAAGGTAATACCGGCGAACCACGTCCACTGCCCATGTCGAAGATCTGAGAGCTTGTCTTGAGCGCGGCTTTGCAAAGCACCAAGGCATGCCACTCACTGAGGTAACTTAAGTGTGTGCAACCTGCCTTTGAATTTCACGTATATGAAAATGACAGGTGTCCGTAGGTTAAAGGGTAAATAGCAGATCTGAAAGGCAAAATGGCGGGCCTTGCTATGGCAGGCCAGAGGAAGGCCTGGCGACGGACCCCTGTTCCCGAAGGTTCACATACCCGTCAAAATATTAGCACCACGCCCAGTGACGACAAGTGCAGTAGAACGAAGTTTCTGGGCACTGAAAAGCGTAAAGACATATTTGCGGAACCGGACGGCTGAAGGGCGAGTTCATTGGCTGGCTCTAATGGTCATTCACTGGGTGCCAATCAGCGCCGGGGAAGTTATCCCAGCGCGAATTGAGTTCCCTGGACTATATGTATATGTATACACATACACATACAGAGTCTTCTAAGCTATGCCACCCTCTCTCTACCACGTATCCGGCTTTCCACACTTCACACATGTACACTTGTTTCCACTTTGACCCTCCTAACGCCAACACATTAAAACGATGCTTTAAACAGACAAATCACAGCTACACATGTTTATTTCATCCATATTTTATACACCTTCACAAGTCTAGAAGCCATTTACGTCAGAATATATCAAAGCGTAGTATCATGGTTGGCTCCCGCAGTAAACATGCGAGAGCGAACCATGAAACGTTTTGGACGGGGCAAACAGCACGTGAGAAGAGGAAAAGTAAAAGAGCGACAACACAAACGCATGTGTTGTCGTTCCTTCACTTGTCCTCGTCTTACGCGCAGTTTACCCGGTCCAAATATGCGACACCAATTAGCCCAACGTCGATCACTCGTGGAGTTCATTAAAGCGTTCGTTAATGTCTGTATTTAATTCGGTGTTCGACTACAGGCTGGAACCTATATATACCCACACGGAACACTGCTGCACGCCATGTACCCGGGCATCTACGGGCGAGACTGCAAGTTCTGCCCGCCGGACACGCCCAAAACCCTGCGCCATATGGTGCTTGGATGTAGGAATAATCGAGAAGTACCACCATCATCATCACCACCAGGCGATATCATGCAGAAAGAGGCGGATTCAGAAGAAGAATTGGAAGACCAGTGGGAGGCTCTGCTGGTGACGCAAGACCCTGACAGCCAGCTGCGGTTGGTAAACAGGGCTCGGGCGGCGGCAGCGAGCCATGGCTACTTGGACTGAGGAGGCCACCCACCTTTGGGCTCAAGAAGCCTGGTCTCACAATAAAGTTTATTTCTCTCTCTCTTTCTCCACTATGAGACGTACAAATCACTGGGCCACCACGAATCAACACGTGGTTTGAATCACTTGGGTACTATATCACGCCAACAGACAATGATAGCAAGGAATGCATATAGGAAATTATTTGTATTTTTCAACTGAAGCATAGAGATGATAAGATAATGGGATAAAATGAAAATGGACGCAAAAACAACTTGCCGCCGGTGGGAGCCGATCCCACAACCTCCGAACCTGCGTGCATTGCACTAATAGTGCTACTGCGGTTGGCCGTTTCCACGTCCGCATTCTTGGGTATTTCTGTGCGTGTACAGGATCTAACCCGGGGAGTTTTAGGCAGCGCCACTCCTGGAACATGGCGGCGGGTGTGGAACGTCCTTTTGAACGATGGCGCCACGTAGTACGTGAACTTTTAGGAGCAGGCGGCTGACGAATAAACCCTCGTATGCTACCTGAAGGCATGAAATATGCTGGAGTTGAGACCCTCGCTTTGCTGTGAAAGACGTGAAGTGGAACCGAGGGGTCCGATTTTGTTAGTCGCAAACATATGAAGCCAAGATACTACGACCCGTATTCACAAAAGGCACTTACGCTAAAAGTGTTTCGTAAGAAAAAAAATTCGAGCCAATCCCTATGTTGAACATATTATTAGGGAAGGCGATTGGCGAGATTGAAGATCGAAGAGGAGATGGAAGCGTCCGGCATCAATCTCGCAACTGCGAAACGTGCCCTGCAGTGATACATAAAAATAATAGTTGTTTATATAACTGCAGTTAATTAGCCGCTCCAGCACAAGAAGTTCAGGGGCCCGGTGTGACAACTCCCCCCTCCCCCCTTGACCTGGCTACTCCCTTGATGCCGGCGAAATGTTTGACGACATTGCTTTTGGTATTGCCTCTGGCGTCCATTGAGATGGATGCCTTCAGGCAGCCTCGCAGCTATATACGGCAACACTCGAAGACATAACCCCATATTCAGAAACCTTAACTAGAAGCCCACGCTTGACTTGATTTAAATGACGTCTGTCGTTCACGCACCTAAGGAAACGCTAAGAGCGTCTCGAGTGCGTTCGCACCAGGCGTCGTTTATAGCAAGTCAAGCATGGGCTTCAAATTAAGATGCATTTCTGAATACGGGGGATAGATGTGTAGGCTCTTGCCTGTAAAATATGACTCGACGCTGACGTCACCAAAAGCAAAATAGAAAAACGGATTTCCGTTAGACGTGCGTTTTCTCAGCAGCAAGCCTTTTATACTGACTTCGCCTTCTGGCTGACCTGACTTTCTTAAGGCTTTATGAATCAGTTTTCAACCGCTCTCAAATAATTTTCATCTCTGATCCAGAATTAATTTTTTTCAGCTCATTGCCCCAAGTTTCATACAACCAAAATTATATTTATTCATATATTACTTCAGCCACTGAATGTAGAAAGTTTCAATGTGCCTCGCATAAATGAGTGTTCAAATTACCAGGAAATTTTGTTTGATAACATTCCACATCACGCGACATTACTACCTTACTTACTTACTTTACGAAGTTTCCTCATGCCTGAACATTGCAAACAAATTACAGCAAACACTTTCAGCTGTGGAAGAAAAACTAGACGACCTTGACAACCGCTCGCGACGATCCAATCTCATACTGTATGGAATCCCAGAGGATGGTAAGGAAAACGGCAGGGACCTTTCTGATGCGATTAATGATAGCATAATAAAAAAATGTGATTCAATTAGTACCAGTAGCAATCGATCGAATCCATAGAG
Source organism: Dermacentor variabilis (assembly GCF_050947875.1). Classification (NCBI taxonomy): domain Eukaryota; kingdom Metazoa; phylum Arthropoda; class Arachnida; order Ixodida; family Ixodidae; genus Dermacentor; species Dermacentor variabilis. The sequence goes on from NC_134568.1 coordinate 4,878,976, forward strand.
TCGACAAATCTGCTGCCAATAAAAGACGGCCAATAATACTAAAGCTTCTGGATTTCCGAGACAAGGCTCGAATACTCAGAAATTGCTACAAATTAAAGGGATGAAATTTTGCGGTGGGGAAGATTTTTTCACCCCGTGTTCGCGACATCAGAAAGAAACTATGGCGAGCGGCTAAGGCAAAGAAAGAGACCGGTGAAAAGGTGACTGTTGTATTTGACAAGTTAAAGATGAACAACGAATTGTGCGGATGAGATGAGGGTGCAAACTGCATTCGGCCTATTAACCGCAACCCACAACAAAACAACGAAGAATCACAAGTGCGTGCGTGGCGTCCATGCAACACTCAGACGCGTACCAAGTTCGCGTACCAACATTAATGCTCGCAGCATTCTTCAAAAGATAGCCTGGCTAGAGTAATTTTTAGTCAGCCCGGAACCTGACTGTGTCGCGCTCACTGTAACATGGCTGTAAAGTGACGTCAGGGACTTGGAGATAACGTCGCCTAATTACTCAATCTTACGTAAAGATAGAATGACACGTTTGGGAGGCGTAACTATTCTAATAAGAAAAGCTATGGCTTTCACGGCACTTCCTGACGTTGAAGAGGGGACCCGCCGTGGTTGCTCAGTGGCTATGGTGTTGGGCTGCTGAGCACGAGGTCACGGGATCGAATCCCGGCCACGGCGGCCGCATTTCGATGGGGGCGAAATGCGAAAACACCCGTGTGCTTAGATTTAGGTGCACGTTAAAGAACCCCAGGTGGTCAAAATTTCCGGAGTCCTCCACTACGGCGTGCCTCATAATCAGAAAGTGGTTTTGGCACGTAAAACCCCAAATATTATTATTATTATTATTGAAGAGGGGGAAGATGTTTTTCGTAAAATGCCCTTCGATGCATGCGATGCGTGCGATGTTTGACGGAGTTCCTCGTCAAACATCGATGTTATGCATTCCTTCTACACTTACCTGCACTTTCATGTTCTTACAAGTAGGATAATACTTGCTGGCGATTTTTACCTCCCTGATATCGGCTGGCTCACGATGCCACATCAGTCGCTCTCTTCCGACATAACTTTTGATACTATGCTTACATTTAACCTCTCTCAAATTATTAAGCAGCCCACTCGTGTGCAGGGCGTTCCCCAAATATACTTGACCTATAGTTTTTGCTAGCGACCATTTTCCCTCCGATAAAGCCAACGTTGAGGTAATAGACGGCATATCGGACCACAAGATAGCATTGTGTTCCATTCCGGTGCGTGACCGTATAAATCCCTACAAATCAGTTTTAACTTTCCTCGATTTCAATAATGCTGATGACATTAGCATAGTCGACCGCCTATGACACGAATTTAGTTCGTTTGAGCAGCTTGCTTGCCATCCGGATGGTGACATCGAATCGTGTGCCAGAAATTTAAAGAAGTTGTAGCATATTCCGTTTCTTACTACATACAACCAAAACCAAGAAAACAAGAAAATTCAATCCCTGGATAAATCGCGACATTATTCGTGCAAAACGCAAATTAAAGCGCCTCAGAAAATCTTCTAAGCGAACACCGAAGCTTTTAACTAGAAAGAACCTTGCGGAAGGAATCAGTTCAATGAAGTCTAAAATAACCGCTGCCGAAAATCACTACTTTTCTTTCACATTACCTAATTTTCTAAGTGATGCACCACAAATGTTTTGTAACTATTTAAATCCTAAAAATCGGAAAGACAGTACCATGACCCCCAAAAGAGTGACAGAGCTAACTTATTTAATAATTACTTTAACTCACTTTTCTCTACAGACAACGACATCCCATCGCTTGTTCAGATTCGTAGTACCAACTACATAGAACCTCTTCACGTAAGCGAAGCAGATATTTTTAACCTTTTGCTAAAACGTTTGTGATGTTTTGCTAAAACATCAAAACGCAACCAGGGCCTGATAATATACCGAATGAGTTTTTCACCGGCTACGCCGAATGGGTAGCCAAATATCTGCATATAATCTTCAACATGTGAATAATTTCATGTACCTTGCCCTGTGAGTGTAATATGGCATAGGTGATACCACTTCACAACTCGGACACTGAAGCTGATGTCGCCAGCTACGCCCAATATCATTAAGAAGCACAATATCCAAATTTCTCGAGCACATTGATCTTAGACATATCACTATTTACATTGAAAAAGAACGCATTCTGTCACTATCTCAACGTGGGTTTCGTGAATGTCTTTCCAGAGTTACACAATTAATCGAATTTATACACGACATCTCTTTGGCCATCGACGAACAACAACAGATCGAAATTATCTTACTTGACTTTTCTAAAGCATTTGACCGGGTATCACATCAAAAATTAATAAGAAATTACAGGTAAGAATAGATAAAGGACCAATTACAGACTGGATTAGCAAGACAGTTTGTAAAAATAAATCAGCAGAAATCCGAAGTAACCGAATTTACATCAGAAGTACCGCGCGCGCAGGGCAGCGTCCTGGCTACTATCTTGTTCTTAATTTTTATTAATGGACTACCCTCATCCATCAGTACTAACACAAAGCTTTTCGCCAATGATTGCATCTTTCATAATGAAATGGACTTTCCTTCTGATCATATTGTCCACAACAATGTCTTAATATTAGTATCAGAATGGCGCGCGAAATGGCAGATGACGTTAAATGTAAGAAAATCAGCTTTGCTAAGAATAACAAGTAAACTAAACGTATAAAATCTTTTTCTACACCATTGGTGACGCCCAACTAACTACAGCCAAGTACACAAGTACCTTGGATTAATGATTTCAAGTGGCTTTAGATGGAAGGCACACGTAAACTATGTTACATTGTCCTCCTTAAAAAGATTATTCTTCCTTAAAATGCGACTCCGATCTGCACCACCTAAAACAAAACTCTTAGCCTTCAGCACCTTTATTCGACCTATACTAGAATATGTAAACGTACTTTGGTTCCAGGCCACAAACAATTTGGTTACGAAGGTGAAAGGTGTGAAAAGAAAAGCCGTTAGGCTTGTCTACAACAAATATGGTCTATTCGATTCACCCTCAGAATTAATTGAAAAATCTGGACTCATAACATTAAGTAATCGAGCTAAATTCGCACGCCAAAAATGCTGTTCCAACTCCTTCATAAGCAGCTCAAGATCTACAGTTCAAGATTTATATCTAAGTGCAAAACTAGACAATCGATCACGCCACAAACATCCACTAAACTTACAAGAATACAGTTTCAAAACAAACTGTCCCAAATATTCTTTCTTCCCACAGGCAATTAGAGAATGGAATAGATTACCGTAATGAATAACTAGTTGGTAACGATCTGAGTAAATTTTTGCATTACTTGAAAATCACTTGCGTACTACCCTCAGTTAGAATCTTGTGTACTTTTCTTATGTACTAGCGAAATTCTTGAATGTGATCATGCCTGTTCGTAACGTTTTTACTATATGATTTTTGCTCCCTCAACCCAAATAATATTGTATAAAATCTGTAACTGCGTATTGACACTATATATGTCACTCTTTCCCTTTCTCGTTTTGTTTTGCCCTACTGCGCATGGCGATTTGCGGTATATAAAAAATAAAGAAATACCGTATTTACCCGCGTATAACCCGCCCCTGCGTATAACCCGCACCCCTAACTTTGAACTCGGCGGAAAAAAAAAAAAAAACTCGCGTATAACCCGCACGTTTACCTGAAAAAAAAAAAATGAGCGCTAGAAAGATGCAACTCACACTCAGTGATCATTTCGTTTTCAGAACATTTATTCAAACGACCGCCACCACGTCACTGGTTATCCGATTCTTAATCGACGCCGCTCTCACTACTGCCATCCGAGGCTTCATCGCCACTCTCAAAGACGTAGTCGTCCTCGGAACCATCCAGACTATTACTGATCGCACATTTTTTAAAGCTTTTGCGCACCAAATCGGCCGGTATCGCTTTCCACGCATCCACGATCCACTGGCACAGCAATGGAATATCAGGCCTTCGCACGCGTCCCGTCGGTGTGAGGGCGTACATGCCGTCGGCCATCCACTGGGCATACAGCCGCTTCACGTGTGCCTTGAACGGCTTGTTCAGGCACACGTCGAGTGGCTGTAGCATGGACGTCATGCCGCCAGGTATTATGACGAGGTCGGTGCTGGTCTCGGCAAGGCGAGCCTTCACCGCATCAGTGCAGTGGCCTCTGAAGGAATCTAGTACGAGCATCGACCGGCGTGCCAGCAAGGCACCTGGTCTTCGCTCCCAGATTACTCGAAGCCAGTCACCGACTAGGCCACTGTTCATCCACGAATTTTCTTCCGCACGCACAACGATTCCTGGGGGCAGTGGAATGCTAGGTAGCGTCTTGCGTTTGAAAATCACATACGGGCGCAGTTTCGTGCCGTCAGCCAAAGCGCATAGCATGACTGTGCAGCGCAGCTTGGCATTTCCGCCGGTCAGCACGCTGACTGATTTGGAGCCCTTTTTTTCCATGGTCGTGTCCATCGGCATCTCAAAGTACACAGGTGTTTGATCAGCATTTCCCACCTGAGACAGCAAATAGCTGTGCTCCTTCCGAAGTGCGATCACATATCGTTGAAAGTTCAACAACTTTTCCTCGTAGGCTTCAGGAAGCCGCTGGCACATGGTTGTTCGCCGCCGCATAGAAAATCCATGTCTTCGCATGAAGCGCTGAAGCCATCCACGGCTTGCACGAAACTCACGTGGAATGTTCAATTCCCGGGCCAACTTCAGGGCTTCCATTTGCGCCATCTCAGTCGAAACAGCGTGGCCACGACTTCTCTGCTCCTCAATGAACTTCGCAAGCTGCGTCTCGAGGTGGGGGTACGCGCCAGTCTTCGGACCCCGAAACGCTCGCCTGTTCCGGTTCGTTGCTTCGAGACTCTTTTTTCTTCCTCCAGTCGCGAATGCACGACTCGTCGACGTCATGCTGTCTTGCAGCAGCTCTGTTGCCGATTTCTTCGGCAGCGGCTATAATCTTTAGCTTCTCTTTCGCTGTGAAACACTGCCGTCGAGTCGCACTCATGATGCCAAAACAAAGCAGGCAAACAGTGCAAACTGGGGTAAGTACACTAAACAGCGCCTAACGCGAGGCTCAACAATGCTGGCCTTTCGTTGGCCCTTCATCGGCTTGACAAGCGTCGATGACGATGGGGATGGCGGACTACACGGGGAGGCCGCCGCACATTGCGGTGAAGCCGACCCCCCCCCTCCCAAGGAAAAAATTCGCAGATAACCCGCACCCCCACTTTTTAAACGCGTTTTTTCACATTTTGGTGCGGGTTATACGCGAATAAATACGGTAAATAAGAAAGAAGAGCATCTAAACACACTATAAGCAAAGGTCATTGCGATAGACGCATACCAGTGCGAGTCAAGGTCGCGTATTGGAATATTTGACTTGCACTCAACCGTTCGTTTTCATTAAAGTTTTCATTAAAGTCACCAAATTACATTGCCGCATTCCGTCTCTGAATATTTACTTACGCAGGTCAGGTTTGGTGCCCTCCCCTCTACGCTCTTTTTGTAATAAAGCGGAAACAATTCGAACTTTCTTTTAATGCGAATCATTCTCCTCCAAGCGCAGTCATGTTTTTGGCGGGCAAGGTATCTCGATGTTTCTGATGGGCCGATCCCGGTGATAGTGCAGTGTTAAAATTATGTGCCACTGGGGTGACTGAGTATGCGCCACTGGAGAGAGAAACACAAAGTTAATTATATGCTGCAGACGTTAGCCGGGCTGATCGCCTGGCACGCTACTCCAGGTACTGGGTGATAATTATGATAAAGACTGTCATCCCAAAAGCACATAAGCAGCCACATACAGTCATAAACGCACATACATAGAGAATAGAGATATTTGCACACTTTTGTTAAGGTTTGTGGCCCGCAAGAACATTAGCAGGCTTGGCGCGTAACGCGCAGCTGGTGCTTTGCCACGGGCCGAGAAGGTGCCGCAGTTCCATGCTCCAGTTCCGTTGCAGATGTAGCGTCGCCTTCGGAGACTGCCTATCTGACAAGAGGCGGCAGCAGTCGCACGGAACATGTTGCAGGTCTTTAGGGGCGTTACGGACAGAGCAAATTGGTGAGTCCGTGAGTTGAATCTTGCACGTGAAGTAGTGAAAGCCACGCTGAGTTTCATGCGGTGAAGGCATCTTTGGTGTTGCCTAGAGAAACCTCGCGGCATATGAAAGTCACAAGATGGGTGAATTTTATACAGGGGTCCGTACTAATGGCTGGTATCTCTCAAGGGGGATCAATGTAAAGGCCTAGTGTGTGCGGATACCAGTGTCGCTGCGTCTTGTCTCGAGACAGGTATGTAGGTGCCACTGGGTATGTCACTGGGGCCTCTGAGTGTGTGCCACTTGTACGTGCCCCTGGGCCGCCTGGGTATGTGTCAATGGGTTTTAGTTTGCTTTCAATCTTATATCTTGCCATTACGAACATTGTCTTCCTTATTATAAATATAAATACTACAGCCTATATCCGCTATACATAGATATTCGCTACACATCATTTACGTTATTCATACAATCGTTCTCTGCAAATCATGAATGCTTCGCATTACGTGGACGTCAAGTGCAGTTTTTTCCGCATATTTTTCTATATTGTATCCGCGTTAATGCTGCAGAAATGTATTACGAGCAGTATCTCTTCAAAGGCCTAGCTTAGATTTGGCAGATTTTTCTTATGCTAAAGCATCAAATGGCCCATTGAGCGAAAAAGCCGGTGTCTGTAACAGCGAAACGACACCTAAATTGTCATCGGCTGCGACGCCACGTCACGGGCGCGCCTTGATGGAGCAGATCGGACGAAACGGTGTAGCGTGAGGGGAGAGGGAATCGCCGCAACGCCACGTCACCAGCACGCCTCCACGCAGCAGATACGACGAGGCGGGGCGATGCGGGTTGCCGTCGGCGAGGCAGTCGCGTGTCGCGCGGATGCGGGTGCCGCCGTCTCGCTCTCGGAAGCCGGCGCGCGGTCCGTATCTCCCTCTCTCTCTCTCTCACCCCCGATTGGGCTTGGCTGCTGCGCGCGCATGCCGACCTTGGTGGCCGCGGCTGCTTCCTCGGTCTCTCGTCACGCAGGGCGCGGGTGGCATGCGGCGTTGGCACCACAGGCTGTTGATGCTGCAACTTGCTGGCGCGGGCAGCATGTAGTCTCGCGTGCCGTATGAGCTGCAATACAATGAGCGTGTTCAAAAGGCCTCCAGGACTGCACGGCGGCTTCCACATACGAAAAATTGGTGTAATAAATACTAGTAATTGTAACGGCGTTTAGTTCTCCCGTTATTCGTATGATCGACGCCACCGTGCAATCTCGGGGCCCTTTTGAACGCGGGCACCATGTTGCAGCTCATATTGCACGCGAATGTACCGCTATGGTACATTACTCGCAGCGCGAAACTGGAAGGACCGCTCAGCGGCACTCAATTGGGCATTAATGCTTTCGCATTCACAACTGATAAGAAGTACTTAGGCGTCCTCGGTTTTTTTTTTTATTCTTTCGTTTGGGACCACTACTCGGGTATTCAGCCACAGGAAAGTTTGCTCCACTGGCCAGCAATTTGATGATGATGATGATGATGTCCTTGATGAGTTTGGCGCTTACCCACTCGCGGGGATTGGCCAAGAGTCGGGCAGACTTTGCTTAAGTGTGCAGAAAATGGAGGTAACAACCTAAAATTTTGTTACATGAATTTAGCCGAGAGAAAATCGAAACGGTTCAGTAGACTGTCATGCTACGTAGAGGGAAAAAAATTATCTATAATATATCAATGCGGCAATACAGGAGGAATAAATAGAATAACATGGTCATCAATGAAATCGGTTTGATTCAATAATAAAATTTTCTAAGGCGAAGCACACATTCCTGTGTGAGTGCCCAAGCACAGACGCTCCGAAAGACAGTAGTACCGGAGTGTTCAATGGCAGGCCAAGCTGTCGCACTGTAATTTCTAATGTCATTTTCCTCACGGAGGAGAAACGCCGGCATTCCAGCAAGTAGTGCTCAATCGTCTCTAATTGATTGCAAAAATGGCACAATGGGGTTATTGCCAGACCAGATCGGTGCATGTAAAAATTTAGAGATGGGACTCGACAACGTAGTCTCGTTAATGTAACTTCCGTTTGTCTTGTTTTGCAAAACTTCCTGCTCCAAGGGAATTGTAAGTGGCGTAGTTCCAAGGATGATTTAAGGTTCAGTGCAACCGAATGACCTGCTATACTTTTTCTTTTTTGTGCATGTACTTTATAACTAATGATTAGTTATTCATACTGCTATTATTTTTCTTCTTTTAAAATGTAATTTCTCCTTCCAACAGCATTAAATCTATAGCAGTCGTGGTAATTTATTTCTTAATGTAACTAGAAATCATCCAACTTTTTCTTCACCAATCCACAATAGTGGGTATGAGCCACATGGCCGATCCCCCGTAGTGGGTTGAGACATATACCCGTAGGCACCAAACCAAAACAGAGCACATATTCCCTGGACAACTACGATAACGACAATGGTGAGTGCTAAGCTTAGTAAGTTTACTGTTTTGTTTCTAAAGAGCGCAAGTTACGTGCACACTGACCTGTCCAATGGAACTGCAATTATATTCAGCGGATCAGCGCATGTCGAAGAGGCATGTGTCTCCTCGATGCCACGTAATCGTCACCAGAGTCGCGCTCGATCCGGATATCGCATAACTTGTTTTCCGTTTGTCTCGCAGACTGGGAAATGGTACGCCATTAGTGAGGTACTCGAGGAAATCTACCCCGTCTACATGGCTCAATCCGCATACGGTGTGTTGGAGGAGACGTACTACGCGTACCACCAAAGCTTCGTGGTGATGTACGTACATCGCCGCCTTCCTTTTGGACATCATTTTCTTGGGGTGAGTTCACTCGTAATGGTGCATCACTATTCGATTGTCTCACGCAGACAAAGGCGTGTTCTATTGCTGTCATGACCCACGGCTTTCCTGCAAATTAATCAGACTGCGTCATTTCGCTGTTCAAGATCTAATATAGGCAGAAGCACTAGGCAAAGTATGAAGCAAATGAAACCACCTGTTCAGTATGTAACAATAAAGTATTATAAGAAAGCTGTCTGTTTGTCTAGTTGTACAGTGGCGCATTACAACAGAGAAGTTCGGTCTATTCGAAGTCCATGCTCTGCTCGCATCTCTATGCCAGCCAACATCTTCCCACCCTTAAATTAGCTGCAACTCCAGCTCCTGAAGACGTAAAGTGGTTACACACCGGTATTGGCATAGGCCAGAAACGGGTTATCCCGATGGTTGGTCTGTAACTTACTGGGCTTTGTTAAGTGCCACTTAAGTGCGACCAAGGTTAGCGTGTGTTCGTATTGCCTACATGTCCCTGCTTTTTTTTTTTTTTACAGCTGGCGAAGCTTTGTATGGCTAGGTTCTGGCGGATCTCGTCTCCGTGGACATAGACCAACAATTTTTCATACCTGGGCCAATCCCGAAGATAGTGCAATGCCGGGCCGACCCGCGGAGGATGTAAAGCAGGCGTTAAGCACTCCCCAATCGTGGGCCGATCCCGAAGATAGTGCAATACCGGGCCGACCCGCGGTAGAGGGGAAGCAGCCGTCAAGCACTCCCCATACGTGGGCCAATCCCGAAGATAGTGCAATACAGGGCCGACCCGCGGCGGAGGTGAAACATGCCTTAAAGGGCAACTTCAGTGATTTTTCTATGTCCACTGATCTTAATAAAATTTTGAACATATGTTCTATTTTGCGCTCTGATTATCTGTGCCAAACTGTATGGCTGCAAGTCATTTAGCTTTCCTGAAAATGAATTTTAAAGATTGGTTGCGTTTCCGACTCATGACTGTCTACTGGCCACCCTGTGTCGGTGACGTCAGAGACTACACCGCCACTGCCGCTGAAATCGTCGCTTAAATCACCGCTGTCTAGTTCGGAAACTCTGTAAAAGCTCCCTGTGTCGTGAGGAGACATCATCAGCTTCGCTTCTTCAGCGTTAGCGCCAAGTGTACTGCGTGTTTAGCACGCGTTCTGCGTGTTTGCATTATCGTAGTGTAGGATCTGACGTCGTCGAATCATCGTGCCGTCACACAAATCAGCTACACGTTTCGGTTTCGGTATCTCGTTTATTGGTTATTTAAAGTTATTGATGAATTTCGCCGCAAATTGGATCACCCTACCAGTGACAGGACTGTCAATGCCATTTGAATATGACAATATCCTATTCAGGTTTGAAAAACGCTGGAGTTGCCCTTTAAGCGCTCCCCATACGTGGGCCGATCCCGAAGATGGTGCAGTACTGACGCGACCCGCGGCTGAGGTGCGATTCACAGCTTCGCTGGTCATCCTTCTTCGCAGAGTGGAAGGGCACTGAATATCTTGATGTGCTCCTCCATAAATTACTCAGCAAGCGCAAGTGACGCTTTGCCTGGGACTACCGTTTCCCACGCCACCGAGAGGCAGCCTGCCCAGAGACTTTGACGCCCCAAATTTTGCTCTAACCTCCCCCCATTAATAGGGTCCCGAACCACCTCTTGGGATTGGTGAAAAAATGCAGTCCACTGATAGCGTATACGCTGCTGTGATTATCAGAGCTAAATTTTGCAGTCGAGCGCGGCGTGTAGAGCTCGCAAGTGGATCACGAAGTCACTTTTCCTCAAACACTCTCTCATCAAAGAAGCCCTCTCCTCACCCTTTTCGGGCGCTTTATTTCGTAATATAGCGGATTCCCATACACGGCTGCTATTGTCGAATAGCTGATGCCACTGAAGAAGGGTGTTTGGATCAACGCGCTTCTTCCTACTGTTACTGTGCGTATTTATCGACGCAGTTCAATAAACAGGCTGAAGTAATATTAAGCGAAAATTTACTGTCGAATTTCGACAAGAATTACGCACTTCCGGAAGAAGTTGACTATCGGTTGCCCGCGGTAGGCAGCGGCCGCCCGCGTATACGCACGAAACTTTCGCCAGGCTGTTTATTGGTGCCGTATGCGTCGGGTCTCACTAATTTCGATTTGTTGTGAACACTCAACTAGCATCGAACCACACGAAACTTAAGTTCGGACCACACGCACGCTTGTCAGCGCACGCTCACTCTTGTCCGCTCCCGGTTAGAAGTCTTGGCAGGCTTCGCTTAGTATTGAGCTGTCGACGGCGCATCATAGTTTGCAAGTTGGATGTGGCTGTACTATCCGTCGGTCAAGCTGCTGCAGGACAAAGCCGATGCGCACCCCGTGGCACGGCCAGACTGGACCACATGAGCGCAAGCGCGCACGCAAGCCATGTGGTGCACAAAGCAAACGTTGCGCATGCGCACTTCAGCTGCCTATAACTACGGTCCGCTATGTAGCGTATGGATACCGCAACCGCCGCGGGGTGCGGTGACGAGTTCGCTCGATGAACGCGCATCAGCTCGATAAGGGCAACCGCGTTTTGTGCGTCGCAGACGCCGAAATTCAAAATAGTGGCGCTTGCGCTAACGTACAAAATAAAATTTCAACTCCGCACAACGGGGACGTTCAGTAGACGCTGCGTTATGGACACGGCGCCTCTCCGCCGTGGCCTTCGCAGCGCAAGGCATTGAAGAATAGAGCGGGAGCACCGCCAAAGGGATCATGGGCGACCTTTGATTGCCAATAACTCCGCTTCTGCTGAACGCACTGAAGTATCTTTTGCGCCAATGTACTTCTCAAGTTGTCTATTTTAAGTTCAAATGGATTTCTCAACTGCGATCAAAAGGGGTTCAGGGCCCATTTAATCATAATTCTCCTGAAAAATTATTAGGCAAGTACTATTGGCAGTCGTTGGCGGTATTTAATGGCGTATTGTTATCCGCTCTGTCCAGCCATGTAGCGCCATTACCACTCCAAGGAAAGTCATTCATTCATTCATTCATTCATTCATTCATTCATTTTTATACTTCTCTGCCTTTCTACACAAAAATTGCAAATCACTGATCGTACTCGCATCCCTAGGCAAGCATATTGTTACGTGTAGCTGATGCACAAGTCTATTTACAATATATTTACACGTAGACCAACGGTGGCAAAGATGGCGACGCTATATCAAGTGGGCCACGTCGTCTTCTTTCTCCTCAGTGCAGCCACACTGTGGCGGCTGTTCCGTAGCAATATAAACCATTTAATATGTACCCTAAGAACGCGCTTATAATGCCAGCTTCTTTTCTATAGCACGTCACATTTGCGGCTCATAGTACATGCAAAACGAAATCATTTTCAGCGCAACTCTTCAGTTGCAGTTTCTTTAAAAAGGCTGTCATCATTAGGTGTCCCAAGGAGAGCAGACGTTAAGGACATCGCGCCATTTTCACCACGCTGACTTCGCGAGAAAGGGTGGATGGAGGGTGCTCTTGTTCTAGGCTGGATAAAGTCTATGTGGTGTCGGCGAACCGGAGCGTAGACGCGGTTCCTATTAATGTTTTTCGTTGTTACCTGGACGTCTACTGCGTGAATATGGCACCGAACTTTTGGTCATCCGCATAAGCATGGCGTCCCAGTTGCAATCACTTGACGTCTGTATAAACCAACCCTTCGAGGACGGCGTCAAGCTCTGCTATGTGCAGTGGATGAGGTTAACAGAGACTGCTGGGACTCCCACTCCCACGGCTCTTGCGGCTATCTCCTGCCACGTTCTGTAAATGTATTTCGGACGCTTGGGCCAGCATTCTCGAAGCGCGTTCAAGAAGTGCGGGATTAAAAATGTTCTCGAAGGCACGGAATACGAGTTTCTGAGGGAGGACATTTCTGTACAAGCGATCCACACTCTTCCTACAGTGCAAGCGGCTAGTACTACCAAGGTGCGATTCATCCAATGAAATGTTTTCACCAAGTGCCTTCTCGCACTTCTTGTGACATCACCTCTCTCGTGTTCCGCCTTTCATTCGCGTTGTATTTCGCTTTTTGTGTAGCCTCATTCATTTCTTGGTACGTCATTTTATGGGCATAACTGGTCAAATTATCATGACTATATAGTTTACCTCCTACATTCTTTCGAGCGACATCGTTTACAAGCGAAGTTACCAACCTGCGCAGGCGCCGCCTACTGAGCCAGCTGCTGCCCCTAAAGCTGATCTACCTGTTGGACATGCTGCTGCACGTGTGCCACCTCGCCTCGGACGCAATCCTCGTGGTGGCCCTGCTGCGCTGCTCGCCCGAGTCGCTCGAGTGGGCGAAGCACGGGCACTGTGGGAAGGCAGGTGTCACGTGCGCTCGATGATCGTGGGCCTCGCGAGCATCGTCTACCAACTGGCCACCCTCGCGTGAGTGGGCCTTGCTTGACGCGGGACAGGGAGACGAGCTGTAACAGCGCGAGGACAAATGAGGATGCAGGGAAAGCGCCTGTTACGTGATGCATCGTTACTTCCTTGTCCGCTTGCCGTTGCGCTGTTTCTGTTGGCTTTGGAGATGAACCCGTACGCGTATACTAGCCCTCAGAAAAATGACGGTAGAGGAAATTCGTCGAGGCAATTAAGGGGAAATTTTAGCTTGACGCGTAATCTGAAGCTTGCGGATGCACAAAAAATCGAAATTGTCAGAGCAATTTCAACGGGCTTGCTAATTACGTAACGGTGTCGCACGCAACGTGATGACTCTTAAGCAAATATACCAGCGTCATCTTGAAATGGAAAAGCAGCCGAAGACGGCGGTTACGATGACTCACTGGGTCTCTCCAAGTGGATCTCACTTCGAAGAGGAGCGGTCATGCTCCACTATACGCCAAGGTTCTGCACGTGCGTTACTTGTGCCTGTAATAAGTAATAAATCTACAGCATAGCATACGCACGTGGGACGCCCAGCGCAGCGTGTTTATGGCGCACGCACAGCGTATAGCACACAACGTTACGGCTATGTCCTTATTTTTTAGGCTATAGCCTCCAAAACAATTACTTTGCCTCAACGTCGCTTTGTACTTGATAAAGTGGAAGCTTGGGCGGGTTGGTGAATCAATATCAACATGTCTGCACAGCGCAGAAGACGAGGACAGAAGGCAGGACACGCCACAGGCGCTGACTTCAAGTAAGCTTTATTTGCGAAGCCGGCAGAACTATATACTTTAGACATGAGTATAAAGTAATGAAAAATTCTGCCCGATGTCACACATCTCATGAACCCCTATCGCATCACAGTCAAATACTTCATTTCGTTTTTCGCTAAAACATTAAAATTCCGCGCGTAACCACAGAACATGGTTGCTACGATCTAGTAATTAATTGCAATTCTTGCCACTTTCAAAAATTATTTTAAGGTGTTAACTGCGTGCTCTTGCAGTTTAGTTGTAGGGTACGGCCCCAATATTTTCCCCGGTGAGAGGGGCCATTTGTCCAAAGCCCACAATTTATCTCGTAAGAAGGAGAAGAAATTTATTCAGAGGACCGGTGAGTTATTCGGGGATTGGGCGAATATCCCCGCCTAGGCGTCGGCCCCGAGCCCTTGAGCTCTGGCGGCTTCCTCGTTCTTTTTTTTTTCTGTGCTTCGCATGAATACTGCAGGGCAACCAGAGGTGACGAATATTTTCTCCTGATTCAAAGCAAGGGCACACCACACTTTCGGCTCGTCCTCTTGTATGTAAGAAACACTTTGTGCACGCTGTGCCTAGGCGTAATCTGTGTATTACTGCTTCCAGAGAACATGTAATCGTTACTGGAATAGGGAACCTTATATTTAGGTCAATATGAAATAAAAACCACTCTCCACCACCGTTTTCAAACCAGCTATCTTTCAATAATCGGACCGAAAGTTGACGTAAAGTGTTGCGTGCATCCCTTTCAGAGAGGTATCAGATGAGCCTTGTTTTCGCCATCATCCATGCCATGCTGAATACGTCGGTTCTCGTCCGCTCCCCGAAGCTAAGCAGCATTGGGCTCGGTCACTACTTGGCAGTCTCGAGCTAAGCAGTATTGGGCTCGGTCAGTACTTGGTAGTCTCGTTTTCGCCATCGGCCATACCATGCTGAATACGTCGGTTCTCGTCCGCTCCCCGAAGCTAAGCAGCATTGGGCTTGGTCTGTACTTGGGAGTCTCGTTTTCAGCATGCGCCGCGCGTGCTAAACGGTCTGCCTCTGCCTTGACTGGAATACCACAATGACTAGGAGTCCATTGAAATACTATTTCACGTTGCAAGTCTATCGCCTTTGTATATATAGTTTGTACTCTATATAGCGGAGCACAATCATTTTTGTTCATGCTTATGGAATTATTGCTTCACTAAAAATGATTGAGAGCCACTCAGGATGACCCGTTTGAGTGTGGTTGTGAGCATAAGAACGTCGAGGCAGATATTACGGAATAAAGTTATTCTGTGGTAGAGGTAGTGACGCTTGATAATTTGAACCTTCTCTGTTATATCGTAGAAGGTAGATAGAATGCAGAGGTTGAACTTTCAATTTTGGAAAAGCGATCTGCGTATACCTGAATGTAATCCTTGTAGGTATGTTAGGTACGCCACACTGTTAACTCTCTCACAGCTACTTCCGGTAAGACACATTTACGAGGAATGCCCGACACTTTGAAAGCTCTCCAATCGATAGCAGCCGTGGGAGATACTCGGCGTCTGCTTGCCAAAACTTCTCCTCGGGGGACAATGCTGCTGCATTGTTGTATTGCCGCGTGCACATTTGCCTCGTTATTCCTGAAGAAGCGGGTGACGGGCACGCTGCGTTGCGAGGCGAACATAATGGCGGTATTTCTCAACAAATCACAGTGCCCGAAAGAAAGATTGACATGCATCTGCTATTACTAAAGCACCGGTCGTTGCACGGGGTATACTCCAATACATATACGCAGACTTCTGGCCAGGAGATGCTCAAGAGCTTCATCCGAAGAGCGCGAGAGATTGTGAAGGACCTGGGCAGAATGCGCTGTTCTTTGTCTTATGACTGCACTGTGCATGCGAAGCAGTGGTATGGTGAACAGCCCTGCTTCATTCCCGCAATGCGTTGTAGAGCATTTATCACTATGTCAATGTTCTGTTTCGTGTATTTTACTTGCGCTACATGTCCTTCTGGTTAACATCCCTGCCTTCTCTCTTTATTTCCTCCTCTTCCTCTCAAGGAGAACACCTAAGGCCTTTTGTTGCCGAATATGACTTTGAGGCTTTTTATTGATCAATATACTAAACTTTTTCAGAAGTTTTCGTGCGGAAGGAAAAACAGCAGTTTTCTTCATGTGAGAGAGCCATGCCTCAGCTGATTAAGCTTTATTAATGGCTTCTAGGCCTTGTTGCAGACTGTGCTGTGAGAAATGGATGTTTCAGCTATAAATCCACGTGCATAGATCGTATGCATATATTGAACAGCTGAAGGAGGCAAGCAAGTCCCTAGGAAGCTGATACATAATACCATTAGATAAGAGAGGACTCAACACCTTCCTTGCTGAACACGATATGTTACTTTGTACTCATTTTTCTTTCCGTCAGCTAGCTGTATTGATGAGCACTGTCCTTTCCTTTAGAAAATATGAGATCCAACGCAGAGACCGACCAAAGATACCTAACTGATACAGGCCGTGTAAAACAAGGATGTGACTTGCTGTAGGAAAAACCCGCTTAATATTGAGAAATGCAGCAACACTAATTTTTTTCACAGTAACAACCTTTTTGTGCGCTGAAAAAAGTTGTTACAGTGGATTACCAACATGCCCAAAGATACTCGCTTTCAATTTTTTTCACATTGCCGTTCGGACTCTGCATGCGTGACAAGATCCATGATTGCGTTCATGGTGCAACGCCGTCTGCAGAACCCCACCATGTTACTGGACAGACCCTGGATATTTTCAACCCACCACTGAAGTCTGCATCCATCATTTTCTCTATTGTTTCATAGATGTAGCTTACAAGGCTTACTGAACGAAATTAATCGAAAGATATCTTGCCAGGCTTCAAGAATGGAACTACTCTCGCTATTTTCCGGGAAGGCAAGAGGCGTTCTGAGGTCCAAATGTCAATGAGCTCTTCCAATAGGATACATGTTCCTGTTGGGCCAATATTTCTTAAAGCGCCATAGGTAGGCCATCTGGGTTTGCAGCAGTCTTGTTACAAGATTCAAGCGCACATTTCAGTTCCACGATAGAAAATTACTGATCTAGTTTCGGGATTTTTTTATTCCAGTGAGAGGGGACAGCTTCTGCGACCGATTTCTGAAACACTGCCGTGTTGAAAATGCTCCCTGGCCGCAGTATAGTTATGCAAAACTCATTAAGAATTGTCGCTGTGATTGCAAGGATAAGCACCCTGCGTACGTGGCGTTCTTCTTCGTCGGGTCCCTTCCGTTTTCTGGCGCTGTTTTACTACGGATATGAACCAACTAGCCCAAAAATACGTCGCCTGTTGCTGGAACTTCGATTTTTAAGGTTAGATCCCTAAATGGGTGTTGCTGTGTCACCGGTCCACTAAAATGCCTTATAACGTTCCACAAATTCGGAGATGAAGTTACAGGTGTTAATGAAAAGCAGAGTTCTCTCCGCCCCTTTCTACCTAGCTTCTGAAGTTCACGCCGCATCTTGGAGTATGTTTTTCAGCATCTATAGTAAGACGTCGAGAAGGCCCGCCCGCCGGTGCATTCGCTTCGCTCTCTGTCGAATAGCACTGAGTAGTTCATATGCTGAATCGACAGCTGGATAACCTTTTGCAATAGAAATCATCCTGGATGTGAGTCTATGTTATTTTGAATAAGTGAAACAAGGCCTTCTACATCGCTTAGTGTGTCTGCTTGCGGAGTCATATGGAACCTAAACGCTTGTCAGTTTGCTATTTTAGTAGTTCGCCAAGGCGCAGAACTGCGTAAGCGACAATGTCGGCTAAGTATTGGGAAGCGGTCACTTCCTCTTGCCTCCACATCTGTTCTTCACCCTATGCCGCTTGCGGGATCACCCGAACCGAACGTAAGGTCGAGACAGCTGTAATAGTTGTACCCACGTAAGAATGTCACAGAGAAGTCATTTAACAGACATAGGCCACTCTTCTCAATCGCCTTCCGCAGCATCTTTCTACAGTTGTCGCAGTTACCACTTCCCCGCATAACGGTATGCGCATTAAAATCGCCACATGTGACAACAGTGTCCTTACACGTTCATAAAATTCGCATAAGGCAGAAAAGGAAACTTTCGTGGATGGATGAAAATATATACTGATTACTGATATGCACGCTTCCGAGTTTCACTTGGATTCCCATATATTCCGGAATACAATAAGTAGACGATGCTCATTTTACTGACGGCAGCTTTTTACGCTATTGCTCTGCTTATACCAGCAGATCTAGATGATGTGTAAACAACATAATTCGCAAAGCAATAGTCACTACCCACCCCGTCTTCAGTTAGGCACAGCACAGGGAATGCATGCAGGGCCACCAGTTTCTGGAAACCTTCACTCTTGGACCTTAGGCCGTTAACATTCCATTGAAGCATGGCTTAGTATGGCAAGAAGTTATCCATTAAGAGCTTTCGGCACCTGACATACAGTATTTTGCATCACTATCTGCTCCATTAACAATATCGCTGTGATTTCAGAAAAGCTATTAACTTGCGGAAGTGAGGTAGATACAGCTCTTAGGGCGGTGAAAAGTGTGGAAGGAATCAGTTTCTCAATGGAAAAGGCACAGGTCGTCTTAGTTGTCTCTCTTGCCGCTTGCCCTGTTCCCATACTGTTGTTCCTAGCATCGCAAAACTCTGTGGTGGAATGATTTTTCTCCTTTGATGGTCCAAATGTTCATTTGGCGTTTTGCCTGGCGCCACATATCTGTGTTGCAGAGTCACTTGGTTCACGTGAGTAGTTCGGCGGGGTTCTGGTCGGGGCTCTGAGGTCTGTCTCCTTCTATCTGAATTCTTCATAAGCTTATCGTAGATAGAGGTAGATTTATCTTTCTGGTGGGTGATCTGCAGACTTTCCTTTTGGTACATTGGGATGTTCATGGTGCCCAAGTTGTAGGGGACGGCGTCACTGTGAGGCATGCTTCCGTAAAGAAGTTCGTGATGGCGTTGTCGTGAAGCTCCCTTGTAGTTCTGCCGACAAACATCAAATGCTGCGGTATAGAAACCGTTGTAATTCGCGCACTTTGGTTGTCGTACTGACTTGTACCCCTTGTAAAGGTGACCTTCTCTACATGCTTGGTAGCCTCTGTTTCTCCTGCAGTTCTTCACTTAATGGCCAAATCTCTCGAATTTGTAACGTCGGTTGACTAGACCCAGATATTCCTCCACTGGGCGAATTGTAGACAGACATCACTCGATCGTAACGGAAATTAAATCGCATTACTTAGAGGATGTGTCTTCATCGCGCCATCATCTAGTAGATAGTACCGCATTTGTCGCCGAGCAAGGCTTATCCCGGAGTCTTTCGAGTATTCCACAAGCTTTTGCTCAGTATATTCCTAAGGTACGTGCTTTATCCTTCCTACATTTCTTGTGTAAAATTCTGGTGCAAATGCGTTTACAGGCAAGCCAGCTCTTACAGACTAGCCAACAGTAGTCTCTTGATGGAAAGGAGTGAACTTACATTCACCGAAAAGCTCCCGCCTTTGTTCACTCTGAAGGATTGCAGATTCTCTTTCGCTGGCCGCACCATTATCGGAGGGAACAACATTCGGGTTTACTATAGTTTCCAAAAACACCACTCTGTTCGATTGACCGAGAGACTACAGGAATGTCTCAGCTCTTTCTTTTTCGTAGGTCACGTGCGCGTTTGTCTCGCCGTCGTCATCGCACTCAATATCTTCACCATCCCTTGATGAGCAACAAGTATATGTTTTCCCATTAGCGGCTTCAGGGTTTCATCAGGCCTAACTTTCTTCACTGAGCTTGGTTCATCAGACATCTGCGCGCCTCGTTGGTTCCAGAACATGTGTGCGTGGTCCTATACCACGAGTTAGAGACTCACCGGACGTAGTGAGGTTCACTGGCTTAGCCATGTTGAAGCCATGTCGCGGTGACGGCCGACCCTGGTAGGCATTCGCGTCTCGGTACCTGTCTTCCGCCACGATGGCGGTTGGTGACCGGGGTTACATCACGCTGTGGCTTCCACTAGGTCCACTAGTACCCACAGAGAGGTCATAGTTGGGGCTCGGTAGTCATCGCGACTTGTGGTTTTCTAAGGTGCAACCAAATTAGAGTTCACAAGCTTTTTTCTATCCTTCACCGATCGGAATTTGCGGGGTCCGGCGTTTCGAGACTACTTTTGTACGAGGTTAAAATATATCCTAAAGGTATTTCTACACCTTCCAACTTGAAAAATGAGATCCTTGTACAAGCGAAAAGTGTTTAATAGAATTTCTACAACCTCCAAAATATTTGTCGGTACTCTTTTGAAGGGGGCGGCCACACATCGCTTTAGGCCAACTCCGATTTGCCTGTCCGAATACATGTAGAGCGCAGAAATAATTTCCCGAGAGAACCGCGGAGCCGACTTGAATAATAATTGTTGCATTTGAGAAAGAAAGAAAGAAAGAAAGAAAGAAAGAAAGAAAGAAAGAAAGAAAGAAAGAAAGGAAGAAAGGCAAATTCTAATGACTGTGGGAAGCTGAATTTTGAATTAATACCTCACTGTTTCTACATAAACTGCCGAAGATCGGTAAGTTTGAAAAAAAAGATAGAAGCATGAATTTCAGGAACCCGTAACTCTGCATCAAAAACAGATATCGTAGTTTTGTGCACTGCTTCCGTTAGAATATCTAAAGCGGACAAATTTGATGCCTGAAATTACAGCTTACGTAAATTTGTTACGATATTGGCAGGGATTTTGCAAAAGCCTTACTCATAAATGAGTGGTATATTTTTGAGGGGCGTATATAATACACAATACATAAGAAGTTTGCAGGGACAACATGGCCACAATTAGTACATGACCGGGGTAGTTGGAAAAGTATGGGAGAGGCCTTTGCCCTGCAGTGGGCGTAACCAGGCTGATGATGATGATACATTTGTATTTTGCGATTTAGGTTATTATTAGGTAAAATTTACACAATTGTTGTACCTTTCATATTGCTGAGTTAGAGAACTGAAAACTTGATAGTCCCATTTATAGAATTTTTGCAATTCCTGGACATTTTTTATAAACATTTGAAGGCCTAAACGAAGAATTTGCGTGTTGCAGTGACTAGATTTTAACTTTGTTCTTTTAAATGCAAGAAGCTCTAACAAAATTGTCGAAGTGGTTACCGAGAAAAACTATTTTTCCGTTCACATGTGTTGAGATAGGAGCTTCCGAGCTAAAGCTTCCTCTTAAGGACTTTATTTTTGTACCAGTATATTCTCAGCATGTTTAAAAGTAAGAACAAAATAAATGTGTTCCATTTCCTGCGAAGTTCTCGCCCTTAACATTACGTGCTTGGCCCAACCCCCCCCCTACCCCCACCCCCCATCCCACCCCAAGATATCGGTCGCATAGAGAGCAATATACTAGTTAGGTAAGTTTCCCTCGGCTCAAATTTTTTGGGGGCTAAATCTCGCATTTCACTCTCACATAACGTAGAACTGCCGTGCCCAATAGCATCGGGACATCGATGTTACGTAGCGTAAGATGGCACGATATGCGAGCCAGTGGCGTAGCCGGGAATTTTTTTCAGTGGGGGCACGCACTTGACCGGGGACGCGGGGGGAGGGGGAGGGGAAAGAGTGCCGTAGAAAGGAGGCTGGGCAGGTGGTATCCTGGTATTCAGATCTTTCTTTTATTTCTCTGGGAGGGGCCACGTACCCTGTGTGCGCCACCCCTCCCCCCTTGCCCCTGCCTTTATCCGTGATGGTTGCCAAGCCTGTCGAACTTGTTTATTGAGTCGCTTCCATGGTTACAACTAACTCGAGGGCTTCCGCGAGGCGGAAGTTGTCGTGGCACGTGGTCGGCGGGTTGACGGCGTCATTTCTATGGTCACAGCACCTTCTGCATGGCTGTCGTGATGATAAAGCGATAATTAAAATAAATTTAAAACATGATGCACTTTTTTGTCGTAGTACTCGCAATATCGTATAAACGTAAACCGCACGTAACATTTATAACCAACAGTGATAGTGTCCGCAGGTCGGCGTCAGTTCCCTTGCACGAGGTTCACGAAATCACCGCATTGTCATGATGCTACTGGCGTCATCCAACAAGCTTTCTCAGAAGCGTTGCAGGACTGCTTTAAAGGGCCCCTCACCAGGTCTGACCATTTTGAGCTGACAAGCGCAGAGGATACATTGCCCGATGATTATCGTGTCTACAAATATTACTTCGCTCTGCTCCGCGGAAAGATCTGAAATTTCAAACCGAAAGCCGTCTGCCCGCCCCCTCGCGGCCGCCATGCTCCAAGCCGGAGGGTGACGTACGCGTGCTAGTGCGCCTACGTACACGTGTTCGGGCTGCGACGTCGCTCGTAGTGACACGTGACCTCGAGAATTATTCAAGGCAACATGTCCTATTTCTGTAATCTGCTGCTTGAATACACGAATTCAAGTTTAGAGAAATAATAAAACACACAAGCCGAATGTCTGAGTGTTTTTGTTTTACTTCGCACCGCAGCAAGGCAGATATACTTCCGTTTCGTCTGCTTGTTCCCACGTCGTGTGGTGGCGCAAGCCGACGCCGAAACGATGTCATTTTCTAGCGTGTTCCAGCGCGCGATCACGCTCTGTGATCACCTTGGATCAGCTGTGATCAGCTCAGTATTCGTGTAGCACTGACTTATACCGCTAGTCAGGTGTCCTCGTGCACAGCGCGCAAAATCGTGCGCTGCGCGAAGCGAGACAATCGCAACAGCTCGCACTCGACGCCGTCAGCGGCAGTGCGCCGCGCCGCAAAAAAAGCGAGGAGAAAAAAAATGAAGGCGGGGCCCGTGACATATGCGACACGCCTTTCTCGAGCTCCGATATGGGAGAACGCAGGGAAGGAATTTCGCTTGCGGAGGCTAGACGGGGCAAGTGGAGAGAGTGTCTCGCTTGGCAGTGGAGCTCGCCTCCTGAAGTCATGGGTTCGCGGCACTATTTCTATCTCGGCTATTGATGAGCTGGTTTGAAATTTCTTTCTTTCTTTTTTTTTTGCGGCAGAACGCTCCCTAGAGGCCCCGTAACAGCTTCCAGCGTATTTGCTAATTTGTCATGAGGCCTGGTGAGGGGCCCTTTCAGAGATTCTCTGTGGTCCTCCGCAGCACCTACTACCACAGGTTGGCGGTGACGACCAACGAGAGGCCCCCTTCCTACGCGTCCGCCTGCCTCTTCTGGCTTCGTGAGGCGTTGCGCGCCGCGTTTCGGAGGGCCGCCGTCCCTCCGAGCACGGCACCGCTGGGAGAGGGGTTGGGGCGCATGATGCGTGCCGAACAAGTATGCGCCATTTGTAAGAGGGACGCACGGGGCATGCCGTTGCCAGGGAACACAGGAGTCCCACGCCTTAAGGCGCACGTTCCGTGCTCCCGCTAACTTGCTACGGTGACGCAAAGGTTGTTTTTTTGTTAACCCCCAAATAACGTGCGAACTTTTAAAAACCAGTTCAAATCAAATTAACGTGAGCCGCGTTGGTTCCGCCGATATGGGTGTGTATGCCCTGGGCTGAGCCAATTAGCTCGAAGATCGAAAACTATATGGTTGTCTACGTATATAACTAACGATAAATAGTCAGAACAGTTAGCCTAACTGTAGCTTTGCGGGAGCCCCGCACTCTTGTATCGTTTAAGCAGCACGCGTGGCGAATGCACAGAAAGACAAGAAAGCTTGTTGAACTGACGTTCACTTAAAGGAATACCGTCAAGACATTTTACACTATAGTCGGATACAACTTTAGAAAAAAGGGGGCGCTTACTCCTCCGAGGCGGAGGCGCACGAGCACCCACCAATGGGCACGCACTCTGGACTAACGTCATCAGCCGGACGGCCGGTGAGCCCGCCGGCGGCCGAAGGAGAAGGCGGCCGCCCGCGCTTCGAACTGGGCGAGGTTGCGTCAGCTGTGTGCTTCAGCCCCTCGTCAGAGTGAATTCCAGTACTGTTTGTGATGGTCTATCGTGTCGGAAATATTACTATGAGCTTACGATGCGGCATTTATGCCGCGTGCGTTTATTCTGAGCCGTGATCCGGCGAGGGAACATTGCAGCGAGCATCGCTGGCGCTGCGCTACGCTTTGCCTGAAAACAGGATCCCGCGGCGACCTCTACGAACACACATCCTGCGTGTTTCTTACATGTTGTTTTATTTCGCTCCTGAGTGACGTTAGACGAGAAAACTTTTCCAAAGACTGGTGCTTACTGTTAGCGGCGGGTGTGTTCGTGTACTGTGTCGCTGCGTTTCTCGTCGGACGGGGTGAAGTGATTGAGCAAAACCATTCGCAGGAGAAAACAGAAAAGTGTGCGCGCATGAAACAAACATACGAGTGTCTAAAGAGAAAATATTTGCAGAAGAAGCCTTCAACGCGAAGATTTGTTGCCGTCATACTTAGCGTGAACGATCATTGTCAGCAGTGAGATAGCCGAGCGTCTAGCGACGGTGTTCGAGCGTTGTGTAGCACCGTCGATTGATTGCTGTCCACCAGTGCTCACTGCACGCGCAAGCTGTTGAACGCGTGCTGTGAAATTGTGAAAACACAAAACCAAAAAACATAAATTTTATGCTATTTAAAACCAAGAGTATTTATTTAAAACGATGAATAAAGCATTTTTGTACCTATCTGCCTCGACCGTATTCTCACCCCAGGTTTGTAATGGTTGCGATAAATGCATTGTTTTATATAAGTACTTTTTCAATAGCAACTGATTCATTTTGAGCGTGGAAAACGAGTAGTAGATACGAAGTGTACATTTTAACAAGCGAAAAAGCCATGCAGAGCTGCTCTTTCTACTTTTGTCACTTGCAAAGAAGCTAAAGAGCAGACGACGGGCAGCGTTGTAGAAGGCACGGAGTTATTTTTCGGTCGCTATCCGGCATGTGCTGTAGCACATGAGAGCTCTACTAAGCCAGTAATCAAAATACAAAAGTCTTTATTTATACCGAGAATTACGCGTTTCAGGAGCACGATTTTTCGAGTGGGACTATTTTAGTCGCGGAGGCAATCGGCTGTCGCGCTTTGGTCATCTGGGCGGGGCCTTCCCTTTTTTCTAAAGTTGTATCCGACTATAGTCGCTTCTTCCCGTCAAACGAAGGCCGAAACCTGTTAAGGCCTAGAAAAATACCGACAATGTACTTAGTTTATACAAAGAGGTTAGGGTTTCCTTAGGAGGTGGACTGGTCGTGTCGTCACGATACATCGACTCGCTCCATTCGTGCGGTCGTTGCTGCTGCCACATCCGAGCGCCGTAAGAAGAGCGCCCAGCACTCATGCTTGACTTGTATGGGCAACGTCCTCATACGGATAGTTTACATGGCGTCAAAAAATTTCGCTCTGTCGTGGCGACACGGTAATGTCGATGACGTCAGGTCCGGGATTTCTAGACGATTTTAGTATCTAAATTAAGACATCGGGACGAGGCGAGGAAATGATCGCGTACTTATAATTAAGTGCGCGTTAATGAAATCCAGCAGGTCAAAATTATTCCGAAGTCCCCCACTACGGCGTGCGTCATAATCAGATTGGGGTTTTGGCGCGTGAAACCTCAGTATTTTATTTTATGTCATGTTTCTGCGGCCACGTGACTTTATCACGTATGCACCCTTACTCCTCCCCATCTTGCTACGCATGTGGTTTGGTTTGGCTCGCCGCTCACTGAATTTTATTACATGGGCGAAAATTTCACACAATTTGCCGACAGTGGTGCAAAATAGTGACCGCAAGTGAATTGAACGCCGTTAGCTCCCGTCGCGTCCTAGTATAAACGAAACGCTTCAATGTCAGTCGCGGGTTAAGTTCTTTTTCCGAGGTTATAGAGAATGTGAGGATTATTAATGCCCTAGCATTGGGCATTAATTGAGCATTGGTCATTGTCAAAGGGGAATAAAGTGTATGTGTGTTAAGTGGGTCACGTGGTAAAGGTAGAGGGAGGATGGGAGAGCTCAATAGAGCGTGATGTGCATATTTGCGTATGTATGTATGTGCAGTCGAACGCCTGTATAACGAAATTCTCGGAACCTACAATATATATATATATATTTTTTTGTCATGCAGGCCACTTCGTTCTAATGGTCGGGCTGCGTACCGCGCACAACAAAGCAGGCTAAAATTGTTCAACAGTAAAGAACCTTTATTAAAGATGAACTCAAGAGACACTTAGTGAAACAAGTCGCTTTTGTTTTGATGCCCACTTTTTTTTTACATAATTAAGCGACTGAAGCCACGCTTAGCGCACCTAAATTCACAGCACGCTGCGCGGTTAAACGCAGGAATTAAATCTGCAGATCGTCGGATGCCGCTATCGCATCCCTTTCCGTCAAGATTCTTTGTTAGTTTCCGTGATCTTCGTCACTGTGGCTTTGTTAACATTCCCGTGCTTTCCTCCTTAGATGGCTTTCACGACGCCGCCAGTCGTCAGTTACGATTACATCATCACGTCTTCATCACCTGCGACGTATGCGTCAGCCATCGCACACGCTGATGCGTTACAAAGAAGCAGCGTATAAGTTGTGAGCGATTTCTGGAGCAGCGCAGCAGGACGAGCAGGTGTGCTCGTCAAGTGCGTGCATTGTCGTTAGCGCTAGCGCAGAGCGCGTTTAGGTGATGTCTGTGGACAGGGCAGTGGCGGCTGCGGTATACGTAGCAGCACTAGTTGTGAAGAGACAAATCAGCCACTGGGGGCGCCTAAATCCCTTCGTTATGTATATATATATATATATTGTTATGGGGTTAAAAACA
Source organism: Dermacentor variabilis (assembly GCF_050947875.1). NCBI lineage: Eukaryota > Metazoa > Arthropoda > Arachnida > Ixodida > Ixodidae > Dermacentor > Dermacentor variabilis. Next base: position 4,905,736 of record NC_134568.1, read on the forward strand.
GTCAGACTTGTATTTACAGAATATTTACAATAATTATAGCAGCTGACAAGATGGTAGCCAGCGCGCACGACATGGACCACGTCGGAGCGATGCTGAGCCACGGTTGGCTCAAGAGGGGCGATTTCGTACGCGACGTCAGTTACATTACGCAAGACACGGTAAGGGCCGGGGTAGCGTGAAAGTAACTTCTCCGAGAGGCCAACGCGTCGCGACGGCGACCAAAGGAGAACCATGGCGATCGGTGTGTAGTGGACGTCACGATGGTGGGCGTCATATAAGCGCCGCTGCTTGTCCTGCTCTCGCATAACGTCGCCTTTCCTCACACCGTCGTTACCATTTCAGACAACACGTCCTGCCTTCCGCTTGTGAACTTTGGACTCTGTACACAAGTACACCGCACCTCCACCAAAAATGTTACGGGGTTGAAAACAGTCAGACTTGTATTTACAGAATATTTACAATAATTATAGCAGCTGACAAGATGGTAGCCCGCGTGCGCAACCCAGAGCGTCGTCTTCTTCCGACCAAGCTAACATCTTCTTCGTCAGCGTGTCACTATATATATATATATATATATATATATATATATATATATATATATATATATATATATATATATATATATATATATCAACCTCGGCATTACGCGTGTTTTGTTATAGAAGGAATTACAGTGTGACGACAACGGAGTCACGACAGCGTGACGAGAATGGCACGTTCACTTACTCCACGCAGGCCACATGGTCCTCAACCACCTGAGGTTCTTTAATGTGCACCTAAATATAAGTACACGGGTGTTTTCGCACTTCGCCCCCATCGAAATGAGGCCGCAGTGGCCGGTACGCTGTATGCCGTAGGTGCGAGGGAAAATGAGAGGGTGAGAAATATGATCGCTTGATGTGAATGTCTTCCCACTCACCCAGTGTTGTACGGTGCGAGGAGGGGGAGGAGGAGGAGGGTGGGACACGCCCTAAGGGGGAAGGGAGGCGGGAGAGCCCGCGCCTCCAAAATGTTGAGGCGGCGCGATCTCAAGTCTTGGAGCTGCGTTGAAGCTAGAGGCAGTTCGTTCGCCGCTGCTGCAGCCCTCCATCATGCCAGTGTTCCGACAGCGAGTGTCCGCGGTCATCGAGTGAGATCTGTTCCTATTTGCCGGTGCGCGCGTGACATCATACTTGTTAATTTAGTTGGTCAGTTCATCTTTATGCAATTTGTACGTTTGACAAAACTACTAACCTTACTTCGTATAGCTGTCTGATAATTTGCTGTCGCAATCAATGCTCTGCCTTTCGGGAGAAACTGCGGCTTTCTTTAACCTTCTTTGCGCAGGTATGCAGTGCTTCGTTCGAGCTTATGTACCGTGCTTCGTAGCACCGTCCGGCAGAAATCGGTGCTACGAAGCGGTTTACGGCACAAGCCAGCGCTTCAGCCGCGCTGTGTTAACGCTACAGCGATGATTGAGGCAAGAGTACGCGGCCGCTGCTGGATATCGTGTCGAGAGGCGTCACTCTCTCCGGAACGCTGCCATCTCAGCGCTCTCACATGAGCGGGGTGCTTTAAAGTGTTCCCCGCTTCATCCTGCCTGTTATTTTTCTGCACGTTGTCTAATAACAACCATGCTTCCCTGTTAATATTCTTGTTCTTTTTTTTCGCACAGCATATGGGACCGACTTCTTGCGGTAATTAATAAAGCTGTGTGCGTCATCATCCCACAATTCGTGTTTACGACGCCAACGAACGAGCTCAGTTGACTTAGTCCACGCGCACTTTAGATACGGAAGAAGGAAAAAGACGAAATGCCGTCACCTGACAATCTTGAAGTCCAGTCATGGCAAATATAAAGGATAAGTTCGTGGGAAATATGCGCTTACCACGTGCTAGGCAAGTGGCACTGAAAGGTCCGGTAACCATGTAGGGACTTATAAAGGATAAGCTCGTGGGAAATATGCGCTTACCACGTGCTAGGCAAGTGGCACTGAAAGGTCCGGTAACCATGCATGTAGGGACTTATAAGGGACAAGTTTGTGGGAAATAGCCGCTTACCAGGTGCTAGGCAAGTGGCACTGAAAGGTCCGGTAACCATGTAGGGACTATCTGCCAAGAGTTAAGGAAAAGATACACACAAAAAGTTTTCCCCATTTGGAGGTGTATCTTCTCCCCAAACATTAATCGTAATATGTCTTTAATCTGTCTTTCTTGTGCTTGGTTTCTTAAAAACTCAGCACTTGCTACTTTCCTCAAGAATGCTACCTCATGCTGATAATGCCCATGCCGATCGTGACCTGGAAATACCGGGCGTGCAGAGTTAAAAACTAAGTTATGGGATTTTACGTGCCAAATCCACGGTCTGATTATGAGGCACGCCGTAGTGGGGGACTCTGGAAATTCTGACCACCTCGGTTTCTTTAGAACGACAGAAAGCTGAGCTAGTTGGTAAGGATTCATTATGCAAAAAAGAAGTGAGGCGTGCAGACAGGACGCAAGAGTAGAGAAGTGGACAACACGAACGCCGCTAACGAAGCAGGATTGTGCAGATAAGTAGGGGAACCTGGAAAAGGGCTCAGAGTACTAGAAATGAAGCTTAGAACGACAGAAAGCTGAGCTAGTTGGTAAGGATTCATTATGTGTTGTTCGTCCGTGTTGTCCACTTCTCTACTCTTGTGTCATGTCTGCACGCCTCACTTCTTTTTTGCATAATGGGGTTCTTTCACGGGAACGTGAATCTAAATTTCCGAAGAGTTCTACCATGGCTTGTGACCTCGGACATGCCGTAATTTCAATGTGAGGCACCGCGCGGGGTGCTTGCTGTTAAGTAAGAGACGACTCAGGCACAAAGTCGTGTTATATTTCACTTACAGATACGGACAATTTCACAATTATAAAAACAAACACAATACAAACATTATTAGACCAATCTTAGAATATGCAGTAATTATCTGGGACCCTTTTACAAAGGTAAACATAAATAAACTTGAAAGAATCCAAAAGAAAGCAGTAAGGTTTATATATAACACTTACGGGCGAGCATCAGTCAGTGACCTCCTCAAAAAAAAGCGGTTTACCCTCTATTCCTAACAGAAATCACATATGTCGCTTAAAGTTTTTCTATCAATTAATTAATAATAATTTCAAAGTTGACACCTCCAATATCAAAAATAACGTACAGCGCGAAGGACAAGGACAGCGACAGACGACATACACAGCGCTGGCTTCCAACAATATCGTATTGCGTTGCCACATCGTGTGTATATATACAAGAAGAGGCATGCGCAGAAAATGTACGACAGTCACATGGGGTGTTCTAACAGCAAGTCATTGAACTAAGAACATGGTTACCTTAAAAAATAATAAAATATAAAAAATATAAAAATATATAAAAAAATATGGGCATTACGATTTCTATCTGTTTAGATACGAGACTTCCGCAGGGGTCAGCGCGATTGAGGGCGCGCTAACGCAAATACTACCAAGTTTTCTGATGAAATCGCGCTGACCCCTGCTGAAGTCTCGTATCTAAACAGATAGAAATCGTAATGCCCATATTTTTTTATATTATGTTATATTTTTTATTTTTTATTTTTTCAGGTAACCATGGTTCTTAGTTCAATGAATTGCTGTTAGAACACCCCATGTGACTGTCGTACATTTTCTGCGCATGCCTCTTCTTGTATATATACACACGATGTGGCAACGCAATACAATATTGTTGGAAGTCAGCGCTGTGTATGTCGTCTGTCGCTGTCCTTGTCCTTCGCGCTGAACATTATTGTTATCATGAATTACCAACTAGCCCAAGCAACCACCCTAGTTCACCTCCAATATCCTTACCTATTCCTCGGGGTACCAAACTAGAAATCACCATTCTCTTTCTATAACACCATTAAATCCGCGAGTTAATTGTTTTAAATATTCCTTTTTTTCCAAGAACCATCACTGATTGGAATAACCTCACGGATGATGTTGTCAGACAGACAACATTACATTCATTTCAAGAGCATTTGAATTGATTGTTGTTAATTGACCTTGTCGCTGTATTCTGTTGTTGAATTTCTCTGTGAAATTTGTTTTCTTTGTATCTGTAATTCTGTATCTTAACACAATGTTTCCCAACTGCTATGATCTTGTGTACAAGATCGCAGTATTCATAAATAAAAAAAATAAATAAATAAGTAACTTATCGTGGATTTACAGGTAAAAATATAGCAGTGCTGGTGCGGCTGGCCGGCAGAACCAACACCTCAAGGACGCTTGATGAACAGTGAGCGAGTCCACGTGTCAGTAGGGTAACGCCGACTCTCTTGCGGCAGCCACGGACGTCGACGTCGGGCTCACCAGCGGGATGAACAAGAGCGCGGCTACGAGGAACTCATGTGGTTAAACTCCGGCACGGTCTTCCGGCTGCGCTCACCCACGAAGCGTCCCCTCTCGATGACGTCGTCACCGCTGTGCTTGCGCAGGTTTGGCGTCCGGAAGGACCTAGGCACGACGTTGATCCAGCCTCTCGCACGCCGTCCTGCTGGTCGTGGCGCTCGGTGCGGCGTGTGCCGCTCCAGTCGGCGTGCACCGCGCGTAGGAGCTCCTCCCAGCTGGCCATGATTTCGCTGGCCAGAGCAGACGATGTCCGGCACCAGTGGTCCACCTTTGTGGGCGAGACGAAGCTGCAGGAGTGCTCGCCGGAAGCCCCAGTGCTGACGAGCACGTGAACCTGTAGGCCCGGCGCCTGCAGCATACGCGCGCTCTCGCGTCATGTCACTTTGACGAGTGAGCAGGGCGCCTCGGACTTTCGGGGAAATGACTTCTTACTTATGTGGTTGCCTGCCTGCCACAACTGGAATGTCACCGAAAGGGAGAAAATCAACACTGTTATACGAAAGACTTACAAGATCGCCCTTGGCCTACGTACCGGAGTCCACAAGCCGTGCTCGTCTGCTACAGCTGGGAGTATACAACACGCTTGAGGAAATAGTGGATGCGCAAAGAGCCTCGCAACTCGAACGCATGTCCCCTGACAGCCACGGGCCGGTACATCCTGCAGAAACTCGGCTTAAATTACCATGTCCAACACGGTCAGAAACAGGTCCTTCCACCTGACCTCAGCGACACGCTGATCGTCGCCCCTATCCCTCGAAACATGCACCCCGAATATAATGTGGACCAATACCAGGCCCGTGCCAAGGCACTGCCGCGCTCCTTTGGTGGGAAGACGCTCACGCGCTTCGTAGACGCGGCAGGATACACACGAGAACACCGGTTCACGGCGGCAGTCGTAGACATTAACTCCCGGCTTACGCACGCGTGTAGTGTCACAACGGAATAGCCGGAAACAGCGGAAGAGGTAGCGATTGCGCTTGCGCTTACCGACCCCCTCTGCGAGGTAATTCTTAGTGACTCACAATCCGCAGTTCGTAACTACGCTCGAGGGCGCATTTCCTCCGAAGCTCTCCAGATCCTAAGGAAAGCTGGTAGACAACACTTCGATAGCACCGCGATCATCTGGTTCCCAGCGCACGTCGCCACTCCCACCGACGAGGGCCCCCCAAACTTGAACGAGGTAGTACACCACTCTGCGCGAGAACTGACCCGCCTTAACGAATCGGAGACCGCCTCTTCGAGTTCGGAACTCCTGGTTCTAAACACGCGAGAACGCTTGGTCAGATACAATGACATCACCAAGCACTACCAGCTAGCCAGGCGGATATTGCCCCCACCTCACCCCAACGTGAAACGTCGCCAGGCAGTCGTCTAGCGACAACTGCAAACACAAGCCTTCCCCAGTCCGGTGCGATTACGGCACATTTTCCCCGCGCAATACCAGAGTGCTCTTTGCGAGTTATGTCAGGCAACTAGAGCGGCGCTCTCACGCATGTTGTGGCAGTGTCGTGTTATATCAGATACAATGGCAGTAGCACCGGAGGCTCTTGGATCGAAGTGGACCGCCGCTCAGCGCAGCTCCGACCTCAAGACGCAAGAGTGGTCTGTCCAGCAGGCCCGAGAGGCGGCGACAATGCAAGGCCTCGAAGTCCCCTCATGGGAGACCTGAGCCCGGGTCGTTAAACTTTGCCGGATTCAAAATAAAGTTGTTTCCATCCATTGCTGGACGTTATCCCCACTTAGCACGCAGCAGAAGCAGCTTCCAGGCGCGTGCTGAGGTTCCCATTTTTTTTTTATCGTCGTCTAGATCTCACTCACATACATGCGCGCGGTAGCGAAAAGAAATAGAAGAAAGACTATTTGTGAAAAGGCTTTGCTTCTTGGTGGCCCTCAGTGCAAGACCTGCTCGCAGTTGCTTGAGAGCACGTTCAAGAAATTTCGACATGTACGACGTCTAGGTTCTAGCCTAGAACGCTTGAGTTGTGTGCTGCAAGGCGTAGAACATGGTATCTCTAAGTTTCCGCTTGGTTTTAAAGACAAACGCTTGTGAGCAAATGTACTCACCTTGACCAGGTAGGTCACGCAGTCACCAGCCTGGTATCGTAGACGCAAGTACCTGCTTTCTTTTATAGCGAGGCATTGTTTGCCTGCCTCCATGCACGTCGTATATTAACTTATTAAGCAGGAAGTCAGGAACGATACAACATATTCTAGAAAATATGGAAACAAACTGGAAGGAAATGCGGCATTAAATTACATCCGAGATATTACAGCCGAATCATTTCAGTGCAATGACGAGGTGGGTTTCGAAAAAAAAAAGGTGCGTGAAAGAGAACCAAATGGATAAGGAGCTGGTGCTGGGAAATTTAAACTGGAAGGAAGCCGAATTCCTAAGCATGCAGCCACAGAGTTAGACGAGGTCCTCGTTAGGCTAATTAATGAACTAGGACTAATACGTAAGGAAGCTTTGTTGAAAGCAGTAGAAAGAACCTTAAAAAGATAGACGAATATACCTGTCAGCTGGCCACAAAGTATAATACATTTAATTTACAAAGGGAAGGGGGAAAACGCAAACTTCACTCATAAAGGCCGTTGACCATCACATCGGTAATATACAGGTTAGCAATGCAGGCGATTAAATATAAAATCCCAAGCATGGGCAGAACATAATGGCATATTGGGAGAACTTCAAAATGGCTTCAAGATCGGCAGGCGTCTCGATGATAACTTATTCTTATTCAGTTCAATGAAATAACCAGGAAAGAAAGAAGACTGTTGTGTGTGGCGTTTTCAGACATTACCGGAGCCTATGACAACGCAGAGCGCAACATTTTGTGGGATATTCTGCAAGGGGTAGGCTTAGTCAACGACTGTATACAGCTTTCGAAGATTTACCTAGAAGATACCGTTTGCGTTGAATGGGAAGGGATGAGGAGCGAGTTGAAAGTTGATATCACTAAGTGGCTGGAACAAGGATCCTCTCTATCCCCGCTACTGTTTATGACGTAAATGGTGAGGATGGAGAGGGCGCTAGAAGGTAGTGATATCAAGTTTAATCTCTCATACAAACAGGCGAGCACACGGACGATATGCGGACGATATTATGCGGACGATATTGTGTTGCTTGCTAACAAGCAAAGTGATATGCAATGTCAGGCTAATAATATGTGTGGACAGCTAGAAGGCGACAATTTAGGATTGAAATTTAGCGCTAAGGAATCAAGTTTTATGTTATTCAATGAAAACAGTGAACAGACAGTGTTATTACAGGGCCAAGAAATACTTCGGGTAAAAGAATACAAATAAATTCGTGTATGGAAAAACAAAGGCAATAGATATATTTAAAAACAGGAAAAAACAATAAGAGCAAAATGGAAGAGAAATGCGGCCATAATGAAGCACAGAGCGCTATGGGGATAGAACAGGCACGTGGTGCTCCTGGCTGTGTGGAAAGGTGTAACAGTTCCAGGGCTCACATTTTGAAATGCGGTTGTTTGCTTGAAATCGGTGGTACAATCAGGACACGATGGCAACCACGGGTCAGTGAGGCGACTCGTATTGGTTGCTCACGGGAAGACCGAAAATGAAGCTGCGCAGGGTGACATGAGCTGGACAAGTTTTGAAGTGAGGGCAGCTCAGGGTAAAATTGATTTTGAAGAACGACTGAGGAATATGAAGAAAAGTAAATGTGCTGGGAGAACTTGCAGGTATTTGTACAGAAAAAAAAAAACATTGACTCACAGGGGAGGAATAGAGCTAGGAAGCTTACCAGCAATTATGCGACTGGTATAGTATAGACTGTATGGCAACAAAGAACGTCAAACGCAAAGTCCGAGAGGCTGCAACAATCGCATAGGTGGCGGCAATGAAAAAGAAATCTGCTGTGGGTAACTACTTAAGAGGAAAAACGAAATGAAATCAGCAAAGAAACAATTTATTATAACTCAAAGGGAGGCTCATTATTTTTTCGAAGCGAGATCAGGACGCCGCTTTATAACACGAACTTATAAAGCGAGATACAACAAGGAAGAAGCACGTGCTTGCGTGCCTAAAACGATGGAACATGTTCTATTAGAATGTGAAGACGTCTACCCATGTGTCGGTTAGGCTCCTCTGGTCTCCTTCAAGCCTCTGGGTTCAGGTATAGCAGGGAGGAAGTAACCATGTCCGCAATATAGATCAGCAAGAGGCGATTGTAGGTTTGGTTGTAGAAAAGTAGGGAGACCACAAACAACGGAGGCGCACGAAAAAACAAAGTGCACAATACTGGTTCAGAGAGTTTGATGCTGGAAATTCTTTGTTCGCGTTTTTGTTTTAAAGAATGCAACAGATCCAATGAATTGGCATCTATATATAGCGAAGCTTTGTGCGAGTGCACAAAGAATCGGAACAGGAGCACATGCACGCACGCGCACAAGCGCGGGCGCACACAAATTATGCCGAACCTTTTGTTAAGCGGAGTTGCCTACCACTAGCGAGTCCGACGGACGCCTTGAACGCATCAGGGTTTCAGTGGCAGCATGCGCATACGTACGTAACGCAAATGGAATCCATTCTATGCGCACGAAGCGTTTACGTCCTCAATACCGCGCAGCCGCTGATGCGCGGAGGCGACCGCCATCTTCTGGTTGTCCTATTCGGCGACAGAACAGCCGCGCAGCTCCCGCGGTCATGAAACCCGGAGAGGTTCACAAAGTAAAGCTTTGTTTTTGAATAGATAAGTAATAGATAAGGCAAAAAACTAAAGTAATGTTTAACAGTCTCGGAAGAGAAAAGCAGTTTACGATAGGTAGCGAGGCATAAGTTTTTGTTGGGCTAGTTGGCGCATATTACTGAAGTACTATAGCGCCAAACAGACGACACAAGAAGAAGAGACACGGACGAAGCGCTCGTCCGTGTCTCTTCTTCTTGTGTCGTCTGTTTGGCGCTATAGTACTTCAGGTAGCGAGGCACTGGAAGTGGTAAGGGAATACATCTACTTAGGACAGGTAGTGACTGCGGATCCGGATCATGAGAATGAAATCGTCAGAAGGATAAAAATGGGCTGGGGTGCGTTTGGCAGGCATTCTCAGATCATGAACAGCAGGTTGCCATTATCCCTCACGAGAAAAGTGTATAACAGCTGTGTCTTACCAGTACTCACGTACGGGGCAGAAGCCTGGAGGCTTACGAAAAGGGTTCAACTTAAATTGTGGACGACTCAACGAGCTATGGAAAGAAAAATGATGGGTTTAACACTAGGGGTAAGAAAAGAGCAGATTGGGTGAGAGAACAAACGCGAGTTAATTACATCTTAGTTGAAATCAAGAAAAAGAAAGGGGGGGGGGGGCATGGGCAGGACATGTAATGAGGAGGGAAGATAACCGATGGTCATTAAAGGTTACGGACTGGATTCCAAGGGAAGGGAAGCGTAGCAGGGGACGGCAGAAAGTTAGGTGGGCGGATGAGATTAAGAAGTTTGCAGGGACAACGTGGCCACAATTAGTACATGACCGGGGTAGTTGGAGAAGTATGGGAGAGGCCTTTGCCCTCCAGTGGGCGTAACCGGGATTATGATGATGATGATGATGATGATGATGATGATGATGATGATGATGAGATAAGGCAAAATAAGAACAGGAACTTGGTGGCGCCACCAACTGCCGCGTTTCAAGAGGGGACGCTCCTAGCATCCATCCGTGTATCACCGCAATATTCAGCGGGCTTGGCGAGGGGTAATTTAAGGCAACAACGTCGGACTGTCGACTAGGCAGCAAATTTTATCACGTTATCTCTTTTATCTCTTTTACTTTCTTCAGCTTGTCAACATTTATGACCCAGGCAGCGCCTCTAGCACAATTTTTGCAATTTTACTTTCTTCTGTGCTTAAAGACCCAACTTGAAGCTGCGAGCCTCCCTCTTGTATCTGCTGTTGAGTGCGTAACTTTCTTTTAGCGCGAGTTTATTAAGTGCCCTTCCAGCGTCACTAATAAATTTACTGACGTCCCTGTTTCTTCCGGCTTGGCTCTTTCTATTTGATTCTTTTTTCCGCACATGTACTGTTCTTGCCGCCTTTCTTTGAAGCCATTGGGTCTACCACAGGCAGCTGCCAGTTTCTCTGTGAATCCTTTCACTTAAACCAATTATTATTATTATTACTATTATTAATGTTGTTGTTGTTGTTGTTGTGCAGCGCTTTGCGATTCTTAGATTAGCTCTCTAGATAATCGACTAAAGCTTTAGTCGCGTTTAATATTTTGATCTCCACCAACTCCATGAGGTCACACGCGAAACCAGGTAAACGTTGCAGTCAACGCCTCCGGTTTGTTTGTTCAACAGCAAGAAAAACGACAGATAGTGATTCAATGTTCCGACTGAGAGGGCGCCATTGTGTCTCCGTGACAGATGCCACGCATGCACGCTGCATTTCAATGCAGCTGAGAGAAAGTCCACCACCACGCGAAGACCTCTTCAATGCAGCTGGTATAACCTTTTGTTTTAAAAAATAACTCTCTACTACTATGGAGAAAGTTAACGAATGCTCGCAGGCCATGTTAGACTGTTCGACTGCATTCGAGTGAGCTGTATTTGCTTGATATGTCTAGTCAGGCAGTATTGCTGCCAGTCCATTGAAATCGCGCAGCCTTTTCTTGTCTTTTTCTTTTGTAATTTTGGTAATTTGATATTCACATCATGCCAGTATTATTTATTTGTTCAGGTCACGCACCTAATTATATCAACAAATCGGAATATTCAATTAAATATTCGATTGAAAGAATTCGATTACACTGGTGAAAATTTTTTATCACCGCAAGGCCCTCGTCAAATAACAAGGCTTGAGTGCCTGGCACACCCATGACGCTTACGTAGTACTACTGCAACTAATAATAATAATAATAATAATAATAATAACAATAATAATAATAATAGTAATAATAGTAATAATAATAATAATAATAATAATAATAATAATAATAATAATAATAATAATAATAATAATAATAATAATAATAATAATAATAATAATAATAATAATAATTGTTACACAAAAAATTATATATTCATCATGAAGTCCTGTGCTTGTATGTACAATTATATGAAACGTAAAGAACTCACGGTGGGCCGCTAAAGTTGGACGACAGATGTTAAGGCCGGTGTACGACCATTTCAGAAGCCTGTTTTCCTTTTCCGCGCTTTCTCAGGCATATACATGAACAAACTTTAATGGAAGACGCAGTATGATTCAAACCTTTTTAAATGCATTAGCATTTCTATGCCTACCCAACGAGAAATTTGTCCGTCCGTCACGTAAGACAAATGCAATGGCTCGTATCCCCTTAAACAATGGCTCATACCAACGTAAGGCAGAGGCTACGAGCGCTCAGCAAAGTGAAGCTAACAGTGCATACATTAATTAAAATCTCCCGTACAGCACAAAGAATAGCATACGTTTCAATAAAGAGCAAACTCAAAAGGAGCATCCGAACCATCAATAAAGCATTGCATACACCCCTCAGCAATTGTGAGGGTGGTTTTGCTACAGCTTCGTTGGACATCCAGGTCGATAAAGACCTATAAGAGTTGATAAGGGTCGGCTCATTTTCGATGAGGTTGACAACGACCGATGAGGGTTGATAAGGGTTTATGCTGGTCGAATCAAGTTTCAATACATTGATAATGACACCGGGCTGCGTGGAGACGAGCAAGCGGCACAACGCTTACGCATGCTTACACAACTTCCGGAGGAGTTTCTGCGTGAATTTTTTTTTCGGAAGATTTCGTCTTAATAAATTAAGATTTATCTGTGTAGCCTTGACCGTTTGTTGCAGGCCACGCCACGTTCAATTAAAAGAAACGCATCTCTTCATTTTCAAGGCCGCACAACGCCCGTTCGGAAACCTGCATAGATGGTGGTGCCAGATTTCCCTTTAGGTAATAGGGTAAGAAACTCCGTGGCTATGAGAGCGTGCAACTGTCGCACTAAATTAGTTCAAAGCAAGAGTACTTACAGAGGTACGTGTGGACCCAGACCCAACCACAAGATGTATTTCTGGAACCGAAGATGTAGTCGAAAAGCGATGCAACGCAGTCGCTTAAAGAGCAACGACTGGGTACACATTATTCTTCACACACACAAAAAAGAGCTCCTAAAACGGTAAAAATGCATATACTTGTCTACAACGACGTGTTGCGTGTATGGCTCCGTTTTCGCGACTGCTCATGCGCGAATGAAAAGCAACCCCGGACATGTAGTGGATCGTTTCGAAACTCATGAATAAAGATATTTTTTTCGCAAAAAAGTAGGACTGCGCAACTTCTAACAAAAGCTCAACTTTTGCTGCCGCAAGCCAAAATGTGTAAAGTAAATATCGAAATGCTATTTCACTGCCGGAATCCGCTGAGCCCTCACTCTTCAGAAGAAGAGAAACTTCATTTGCGACTGTAATATATTGTTCCGAGGCACCATCTTCATCAAAGTAAGAGTTCGGCCACTATTCCCCTTGGTCTTCATAAAAAATAAATAAAAGACGCAGTTTCGCCCGAAAGGCTAAGCATCGATTGCGATAGCAATTTAGCACACAGTCGTACTAAGTAAGAATAGCACTTTGATCGGCCGCATCAACTTGTAAACGTTCGCTTGCTAGCTAAATTAATAAGCATGGTGTCAGCAGGCACAGCAAACATGAATACATCACACTCGATGACAGCGGACACGCTGTATACACGCTGGCGTGAGGAAACGCGGCAGCAGCAGCAAGGGAAGTGACATTCGTGCTGTCTATCGCTTCAACGCAAAGCGAGTGCCGAGGACAGCACGCATACATCTACGAGCCGTCGACATACCTAGACTCTGCCCCCAACAGAGATTGCTGTCAAGCGCGCGAGCGCACGCAGCGCGGCCTCTTTCACGGCGCGACTGCGCATGCGCCCTGCCCTAGCGGATTAGTCGCAAAACGTTTTGCAAGGGAGCGCGTCGCGCGGCCACATATCGGGGGAAAGTGCCCCGAGAAAAAAAAAAAAGCGCTTGGACGCGCACTGTTGCAAACGTTCGTGCCATGTACCGCGTTGAAACTCTACTGGTAGCTCGATGCCGGTGCGGTGCCAAAAACGTGCGCAAGACTGCAACTCCACTTTGAAGCAAAAAAGGACCAGGGCTTCGTCCGGACTGCACCGTGAACCCCGTAGTTGCCGCCTTGCATTGACGGCTGTGAAATTTATCGATAAACACCTGCGTTACACTTCGGCGACACTTCAAAAAACACGTTGCTGACGCAGTCTTCTTGCAGCATCGGTCCACTGTTGCTGGTGGTGGCAGCGCGTGCCTGACTTCATGTACTATTTCAAGGCTTGGTAACGTTGGGTCGATACGAGACCGACAAGACGCTGACGCCGACGATTGGCCGAATATTCAGCACTGTGTCAGTGAGACCATTTGATCGTAATAGGCCGACAACGACGCAACCGACGGGTGCGAGTTGTCGTATAGCGCGACAGGCTTTCGTGTCGACAGCACCGACAAAATCAGCGTGCCGACCGTGATAGCTTGACCGAACCCTACGTGATCAACCGTCGAACCGACAACGCGATAGCTGCAGCTAGTTCACTTGTAAATACAATTATTCGCGCTCAAAATGCGTCGACATGCCTTAGAAGTTGAAATGCACAAGCTTAAGTCCTCTCAAACCGTGCACGTGAAGTTTGAGTCAATGTTGATCCTGTTTAGCAAAGTTTGGGTTTGGCCTGAACCCGTCCAGTTCGTGCTACCGATGGAGATGGACTTAAAAAATAAGCAGTCAGGACGAAGGAAACCGCTCTTATAGTTAGGTTGCGGCCCTATAGCGATTTGATAACTACTCTTCACTTCGCACGGCACGTACACAATAAGCGGAAAGCGGCGACCCAGCGCTGTGCCAACATCTTGTACATTGGTCACCGTGTGTGTGTGTGTGTGAGTCTGTGTGTGTGTGTGTGTGTGTGTGTGTGCGTGCGCGTGCGTGTGTGTGTGTGTGTGTGTGTGTGTGTGTGTGTGTGTGTGTGTGTGTGTGTGTGTGTGTGTGTGTGTGTGTGTGTGTGTGTGTGTGTGTGTGTGTGTGTGTGTGTGTGTGTTTGTGTGTGTGTGTGTGTGTGTGTTGTTATGTTGACATTTCTTAATTCCAAAGAAGCATTGTTTACCTTTGCGTCAGACAGGACAGAAGAGACAGTGCATTCGATACAGTAGCATAATCTCGGTCAGTTGTCAACGGTGTCAGTGATGGCATCCGCCTTTTCGCGAGAGAACTACACGGCATATTAGTGGGGACTTATGCCGAGCACGGTTGTCTCTAATAATACTTCATAGCACGCGCAAACTGTAAGTATACGATGAAGTTAAACAAAAGCGAGAATCAGTAGTAACCGCCCGTAATATATATGTGTCTGGATAACAGTTGCAGTTGTTTAAGGGACTCGGCTGCTCATGCTGACTCGTCTGTATGCTTTGCTGCGTTTTGAGATTATTTCACATCAGCGATGCGCCGTTTCTACAATAACCCAAGCTTACAGCGATCTGAAGCTGTAGAGGTAAAAAAATGCACCGCTTTGGCAAATCCCACGTGGAAGGCTGCGCTCGGAGGCTTCTTGAATATGCGAAATGTTTAGTGAATGTGTAAAAGGAATACAAAAAGCGATGTGCAATCGCAGACATCAGCGACAACGAACTCAATGCAGCCGCGTCGGCAGACGGAACTCGGAGTGCCTTTATCGGCCGCGCTGTTACCACAACGTTGTGGTAACAGCGCGGTCGCATAGTGCGCTGTACAGCGCACTCGGGCCTGTTCACCCACTATACTCGATGGGTGAATGACATGCTGCCCCGGAAAAACCATTAATAATTAATGGCGATCCACGAACCGCACAACCGACGCACACTGAACATTGGCGCAGGTACACAAATCAACCGGCGAAATCTCCGACACCCTTCCAAAACGTTTCCAACGGCGTGCGTCAGAGGGAAGCACAGGAACATGAAAGAGGCGGAGACAACGCCGCCCTCATCGCCCCCCCCCCCCCCCCCCCGGAACCTCGCAACCTTGGGTGCATCGCGCGAGAGAGAAGACGGCGCGCTTCCTCTTCTCATTCGTCCCTTTCGCGCTGGCCAGATTGAGCCGACTATCGACGGTTCCCCTCGCAAGCTTTCACTCGCACGTACAGCGTAGGGCGCGCGGCGACGCTGTTATCGCCCTTGGACTTTATACGTAACCTCACGGCGACGCCTACGGCAGAAATGTGCTTACAGTGTCTATATAATTGCTATCGCAACAAAACTTAAGTTCTGCCGAGCTGCTTTCACATAAGTTTCACCATGGCGCGCGACCGATCGTCGTGACTTATGGCGGTCGTATGCAAACCACCACGCGGGCGCTGGTAAGTAAGAGACTGCTTAGACAAACTGACGTGTTATATTTCGCTTATACATAAGCATCATTTTACAATTATAAAAAAGAAGAATACAAGACTGAAAAAAGTTCACGAAATTACAGTTCAAAAATCTTGTGGTGCTGGTGCTGCTGGCCGCCAGCACCAACACCACAAGCCCGCTTGATCTTCTGCTGCAGGTTCCTCGCCAGCACAGCTGCGGCGCTTCACCAGCGTCTGCTCAGCGCCAGATGGTATGTTGGAGACCATGCGATAGCGGCAGCCATGGACACCGACGCTGGCTGCTCGCTACGGGACGACCCAGGGAGCACCAGCGATGAATTTCTGTGGCCCGAACCCCGGCACGGTCCTCCGGCTGCGCTCACCCACGAAGCGTTCCCTCTCGATGACGTCGTCACCGCTGTGCTTGCGCAGGTTTGGCTTCCGGAAGGAGCTAGGCACGACGTTGATCCAGCCTCTCGCACGCCGTCCTGCTGGTCGTGGCGCTCGGTGCGGCGTGTGCCGCTCCAGTCGGCTTGCACCGCGCGTAGGAGCTCCTCCCAGCTGGCCATGATTTCGCTGGCCAGAGCAGACGATGTCCGGCACCAGTGGTCCACCTTTCTGGGCGAGACGACGCTGCAGGAGTCCTCGCCGGATGCCCCAGTGCCGACGAGCACGTGAAGCTGCAGGCCGGCGCCTGGCATACGCGCGCTGTCGCGTCATGTCACTTTGACGAGTGAGCAGGGCGCCTCGGACTTGCAGGGAAATGATTTCTTGCTGGACGTTATCCCCGCTTAGCACGCAGCAGATGAAGCTTCCAGGCGCGTGCCGAGGTTCCTTTTCTTTTTTTTATCGTCGTCTCGATCTCACGCACATGTGCGCGTGATCATGCACGAGAAGAAATAGGAGAAAGACTATTTGTGAAAAGCCATGTGGCGAACTCTGTGCTGTATCTAGAATCAAACATAGCAGATTTAGCGTCGATATTTCCGCTGCCAACAATACAAACATTTTCTTAGAGCATATGAACATGTTCCCGGGACAAGTTACTCGGTGTTTGTTGCACAACCGGCACTATTTTGTTTCTTTATTCTATGTGGCCAAGATACAAACTTCCCCAGGTCGTATTTACGCAGTCTTTTTAGCAAAAATAAGCGTTAACCTACGATCACTTCAGTGCGTCACTTCAATAAGAACATGTAATACTTGTAAGTTTGATAATGTTTTTCCGAAGAATGCTAAATTCATAGCCAAACAGACACTAGTCGGACTCTTCAATAAGTATCTGGAAGATCTTCCCTCATAGAATGTAGTGTCCACGGACGCCTCACAGAAAGATGAGAAATTGGCCATAGGAATTTCCTCTGAAGCACTATCATGGAGCTTTGCTATCCGTCTTCCGGATTATACTCCAATTTATGTGGCCGAATTCATAGTGATGTGCTTGGCCGTATACAATATTCCGAACAACGTGCGTGCCATATTATTGCTCGCAGGCTGTCTGTCAGTTTTTATGTCGCTAGAAAGCACAAATAATTCACGACTGCGCCGGTCGCTACACGATTTTCATTCAACCTCATGGTAAAGAAATTCGGTTTTTGTGGATACCTGCACATTGTGAACTAGCACTTAATGGGATTGCGGACAGCTAGGCAAAGGCATCGCTTGGTCGGTCAGTAGGCTTGTTTATACCCATCCTCACTCTTATGGTGGTGACAAGATTCCGAAGACGACAACAAGTCATATATGTAGAAAAAAATGAACCCTTCCTTGCTGCACCGGATAACGGGCATTTAGCGTTCCCTGGGAATGTCCGGTAGTGTCCCTCTCGGCAATGAGAAGTTTCGATCACACCATTAGGATGTCTAATACTAAACAAATAATTATATAATAACATGGTTCTGAAAGAAAGGTTTACTTAGAGAATCCCCTATTGCCTATGGGCATTCCTGTTTCGGTGATAACATTTTTTCTTTTGGTGCAAGTGCCCTCGATCGAGCCCGAAAGGAAGTGCCTCAGATTGTGCACGACTACGCCATTGCTACAGGGGATTCTCTTGTCAAACACCTTTTCTTCATTATTAACAATGAATCGCATTATTTTCATAATCTAGCATCTTCCTGAAAATTGACATGACCATTTTTCAAGAAAAAAATAAACCACTGGTATTTAAATATAAGTACAGTACTGATCAATTAGTTAAAATGAAGCAAGAACTTCATATTATGTTTCCATTGTGATCCATGGCTATTGCTCCCTTCGTGGGTATGTGCCATAAGATGAAGGAAGAAGTAAAGGCTTGGCTTGTTTCATCTATCATTCTCCAAGAATTTTATTCATCTATGCCCCCAACATTTACGCCTCATCCGTTTAGCATGGGTACCATGACGTATGGGACTCACTTTAAACGAGTCAGCAGAAACACTAGCGACGGCATCTCTTAAAGGCCCAGTACTGAGGATCTTAAATCCTTCGGCATACACCACGGCTGCAAGATTTAAAAAAACTGTGTTCAAGAAGAACATGCCGAAGCATGTGTATTTGACCGGGTATCACATCAAAAATTAATAAGAAATTACAGGTAAGAATAGATAAAGGACCAATTACAGACTGGATTAGCAAGACAGTTTGTAAAAATAAATCAGCAGAAATCCGAAGTAACCGAAGTTACATCAGAAGTACCGCAGGGCAGCGTCCTGGCTACTATCTTGTTCTTAATTTTTATTAATGGACTACCCTCATCCATCAGTACTAACACAAAGCTTTTCGCCAATGATTGCATCTTTCATAATGAAATGGACTTTCCTTCTGATCATATTGTCCACAACAATGTCTTAATATTAGTATCAGAATGGCGCGCGAAATGGCAGATGACTTTAAATGTAAGAAAATCAGCTTTGCTAAGAATAACAAGTAAACTAAACGTATCAAATTTTTTTCTACACCATTGGTGACGCCCAACTAACTACAGCCAAGTACATAAGTACCTTGGATTAATGATTTCAAGTGGCTTTAGATGGGAGGCACACGTAAACTATGTTACATTGTCCTCCTTAAAAAGATTATTCTTCCTTAAAAGGCGACTCCGATCTGCACCACCTAAAACAAAACTCTTAGCCTTCAGCACCTTTATTCGACCTATACTAGAATATGTAAACGTACTTTGGTTCCAGGCCGCAAACAATTTGGTTACGAAGCTGAAAGGTGTGCAAAGAAAAGCCGTTAGGTTTGTCCACAACAAATATGGTCTATTCGATTCACCCTCAGAATTAATTGAAAAATCTGGACTCATAACATTAAGTAATCGAGCTGAATTCGCACGCCAAAAAAAGCTGTTCCAACTCCTTCATAAGCAGCTCAAGATCAGCAATTCAAGGTTTATATCTAAGTGCAAAATTTGACAATCACGCCACAAACATCCACTAAACTTACAAGAATACCGTTTCAAAACAAACTGTCCCAAATATTCTTTCTTCCCACGGGCAATTAGAGAATGGAATAGATTACCGTAATGTATAACTAGTTGTAACGATCTGAGTAAATTTTTGCATTACTTGAAAATCACTTGCGTACTACCCCCAGTTAGAAACTCGTGTAATTTTCTTATGTACTAGCGAAATTCTTGAATGTGATCATGCCTGTTCGTAACGTTTTTACTATATGATTTTTGCTCCCTCAACCCAAATAATATTGTATAAAATTTGTAACTGCGTATTGACACTATATATGTCACTGTTTTCCTTTCTCGTTTTGTTTTGCCCCACTACACATTGCGATTTGCGGTATATAAAAAATAATGATATAAATAAGAAAGAAGAACATCTAAACACGCTATAAGCAAAGGTCATTGCGATAGACGCATACCAGTGCTAGTCAAGGTCGCGTATTGGAATATTTGACTTGCACTTAACCGTTCGTTTTCATTAAAGTTTTCATTAAGGTCACCAAATTACATTGCCGCATTCCGTCTCTGAATATTTACTTACGCAGGTCAGGATTGGTGCCCTCCGCTCTGCGCTCTTTTTGTAATGAGGCGCAAACAATTCGAACTTTCTTTTAATGCGAATCATTCTCCTCCAAGTGCAGTCATGTTTTTGGCGGGCAAGGTATCTCGGTGTTTCTGATGGGCCGATACCGGTGTTAGTGCAGTGTTAAAATTATGTGCCACTGGGGTGACTGAGTATGCGCCACTGGAGAGAGAAAGACAAAGTTAATTATATACTGCGGACATTAGCCGGGCTGATCGCCTGGCACGCTACTCCGGGTACTGGGTGATAATTATGATAAAGACTGCCATCCCAAGAGCACATAAACAGCCGCATACAGTCATAAACGCACATACATACACAATAGAGATATCTGCACACTTTTGTTAAGAGGAAGCTTTAGCTAGAGTGCTCCTATCTAAATACATGTAAAAGGAGAATTCGTTTTTCTCGGCAACGACCACACCGAATTTGACGAGGTTTGTTGCATTTACAAGAAAAACTCAAAATCTAGTGACTGTTGGTTTCGAATTTTTGAGTTAGATTGTCAATTGTTTATTAAAAATTGGCAAAAATCGAAAATTTTCAAAAAACGGAACTATCAAGTTTACAACTCTGTAACTTAACCACTAAATATGATAATACAATTCTGTGAATTGCACCTAATAGTACATCTAAAGCGGACAAAATTGATATGTTACACATGAATATAAAAAAAATTTAATCATAGCGAAATACAACTTTTGCAAAACCGTTGTAACCAACGTAACGAATTCACGTAAGATGTAAAATGACATATTGAATTTGTCCGCTTTGAATGATCTAATGAATGCCGTTTACAGAACCGCGATATCAGTTCTTGATGCAGAGCTATGAATTTGTAAACTTCGTGGTTCTATGTTTTTCAAACGGTCAAATATTTGAAAATCGTTTTAAGAAAATTCAAGCCCTAAATCGAAATTCCGCTTCCAACAGTCACTAGAATTTAGCTTTCTCTTTCAAATACGACAAATTTCATCAAAATCGGTCCAGGGGTTATCTCATAAAAACGTTTTTGCGTTTTACATGTATTTGAATAGGCCGCGTCGGAGTTGGGCCCGAGCTAAAGCTTCCTCTTGGCCGATCCCCCGTAGTGGGTTGAGACATACCCATAGGCACCAAACCAAAACAGAGCACATATTCCCTGGACAACAACGATAACGACAATGGTGAGTGCTAAACTTAGTAAGTTTACTGTTTTGTTTCTAAAGAGCGCAAGTTACGTGCACACTGACCAGTCCAATGGCACTGCAATTATATTCAGCGGATCAGCGCATGTCGAAGAGGCATGTGTCTCCTCGATGCCACGTAATCGTCACCAGAGTCGCGCTCGATCTGCATATCACATAACTTGTTTTCCTTTGTCTCGCAGACTGGGAAATGGTACGCCATTAGTGAGGTGCTCAAGGAAATCTACCACGTCTACATGGCTCAATCCGCATACGGTGTGTTGGAGGAGACGTACTACGCGTACCACCAAAGCTTCGTGGTGATGTACATCGCCGCCTTCCTTTTTGACATCATTTTCTTGGGGTGAGTTCTCACGTAATGGTGCATCACTATTCGATTGTCTCACTATTAATGGTGCATCACTATTCGAACATAAAGGCGCGTTCTATTACTATCATGACCCACGGCTTCCCTGCAAATTAATCAGACTGCGTCATTTCGCTGTTCAAGATCTAATATAGGCAGAAGCACTAGGCAAAGTATGAAGCAAATGAAACCACCTTTTCAGTATGTAACAATAAAGTATTATAAGAAAGCTGTCTGTTTGTCTAGTTGTACAGTGGTGCATTACAACAGAGAAGTTTGGTCTATTCGAAGTCCATGCTCTGCTCGCATCTCTATGCCAGCCAACATCTTCCCACCCTTAAATTAGCTGCAACTCCAGCTCCTGAAGACGTAAAGAGGTTACACACCGGTATAGGCATAGGCCAGAAACGGGTTATCCCGATGGTTGGTCTGTAACTTACTGGGCTTTGTTAAGTGCCACTTAAGTGCGACCAAGGTTAGCGTGTGTTCGTCTTGCCTACATGTCGCTGCTTTGTTTTTTTTTTTTTTTTTTTACAGCTGGCGAAGCTTTGTATGGCTAGGTTCTGGCGGATCTCGTCTCCGTGCACATAGACCAACAATTTTTCATACCTGGGCCAAGCCCGAAGATAGTGCAATGCCGGGCCGACCCGCGGCGGAGGTAAAGCAGGCGTTAAGCACTCCCCAATCGTGGGCCGGTCCCGAAGATAGTGCAATACCGGGCCGACCCGCGGGGGAGATGAAGCAGGCGTTAAGCACTTCCCATACGTGGGCCGATCCCGAAGATAGTGCAATACCGGGCCGACCCGCGGTAGAGGGGAAGCAGGCGTTATAAAGTGCAATACCGGGCCGACCCGCGGCGGAGGTGAAGCAGGCGTTAAGCACTCCCCATACGTGGGCCGAAAGCGAAGATAATGAAATACCGGGCCGACCCGCGGCGGAGGGATCGGCCCATTCGTGGGCCGATTCCGAAGATAGTGCAATACCGGGCCTACCCGCTGCGGAGGTCAAACATGCCTTAAAGGGCAACTTCGGCGATTTTTCTATGTCCACTGAACTTGATAAAATTTTGAATGTATGTTCTATTTTGCGCTCTGATTATCTGTGCCAAACTATATGGCTGCAGGTCATTTAGCTTTCCTGAAAATGAATTTTAAAGATTGGTTGCGTTTCCGACTCATGACTTTCTACTTGCCACCCTGTGTCGGTGACGTCAGAGACTACACCGCCACTGCCGCTGGCATCGTCGCTTAAATCACCGCTGTCTAGTTCGGAAACTCTGTAAAAGCTCCCTGTGTCGTCAGGAGACATCATCAGCTTCGCTTCTTCGGCGTTAGCGCCGAGTGTGCTGCGCGTGTTTAGCACGCGTTCTGCGTGTTTACATTACGGTAGTGTACGATCTGACGTCGTCGACTCATCGTGCCGTCACATAAATCAGCTACACGTTTCGATTTCGGTATCTCGTTTATTGGTTATTTAAAGTTATTGATGAATTTCAAAGCAAATTGAATCACCCTACCAGTGACAGGACTGTCAATGCCATTTGAATGTAACAATATCCTATTCAGGTTTGAAAAAACGCTGGAGTTGCCCTTTAAGCGCTCCCCATGCGTGGGCCGATCCCGAAGATAGTGCAGTACTGACGCGACCCGCGGCGGAGGCGCAATTCACAGCTTCGCTGGTCATCCTTCTTCGCAGAGTGGAAGGGCACTGAATATCTTGACGTGCTCCTCTATAAATTACTCAGCAAGCGCAAGTGACGCTTTGCCTGCGACTACCGTTTCCCACGCCACCGAGAGGCAGCCTGCCCAGAGACTTTGACGACCCAAATTTTGCTCTAACCTACCCCCATTAATAGGGTCCCGAACCACCTCTTGGGATTGGTGAAAAAATGCAGTCCACTGATAGCATACGCTGCTGTGATTATCAGAGCTAAATTTTGCAGTCGAGAGCGGCGCATAGAGCTCGCAAGTGGATCAGGAAGTCACTTTTCCTCAAACACTCTCTCATCAAAGAAGCCCTCTCCTCACCCTTTTCGGGCGCTTTATTTCGTAATATAGCGGATTCCCATACACGGCTGCTATTGTCGAATAGCTGATGCCACTGAAGAAGGGTGTTTGGATCAATGCGCTTCTTCCTATTACTGTGTGTATTTATCGACGCAGTTTAATAAACAGGCTGAAGTAATATTAGGCGAACATCTGCTTTCCGATTTTGATAAGAATTACGCACTTCCGGAAGAAGCTGACTATCGGTTGCCCGCGGTAGGCAGCGGCCGCCGGGGTATACGCACGAAACTTTCGCCAGGCTGTTTATTGGTGTCGTATGCGTCGAGTCTCGCTAATTTCGATTAGTTGTGAACACTCAACTAGCATCGAACCACACGAAACTTAAGTTCGGACCACACGCACGCTTGTCAGCGCACGCTCACTCTTGTCCGCTCCCGGTTAGAAGTCTTGGCAGGCTTCGCTTCGTATTGAGCTGTCGACGGCGCTCCATAGTTCGCAAGTTGGATGTGGCTATACTATCCGTCGGTCAAGCTGCTGTAGGACAAAGGCGATGCGCACCCCGTGGCACGGCCAGACTGCATGGACCACATGAGCGCAAGCGCGCACGCAAGCCATGTGGTGCACAAAGCAAACGTTGCGCATGCGCATTTCAGCTGCCTATAACTACGGTCTGCTATGTAGCGTTTAGACCGCTGCGGGGTGCGGTGACGAGTTCGCTCGATGAGCGCGCATCAGCTCGATAAGGGCAACCGCGTTTTGCGCGTCGCAGGCGCCGAAATTCCAAATAGTGGCGCTTGCGCTAACGTCCAAAATCTAATTTCAACTCCGCACAACGGGGACGTTCAGTAGACGCAGCGTTGTGGACACGGCCCCTCTCCGCCGTGGCCTTAGCAGTGCAAGGCATTGAAGAATAGAGCGGGAGCACAGCCAAAGGGATCATGGGCAACGTTTGATTGCCAATAACTCCGCTTCTGCTGAACGCACTGAAGTATCTTTTGCGCCAAAGTACTTCTCATGTTGTCTATTTTAAATTCAAATAGATTTCTCAACTATGATCAAAACAATTCGCCTTAAAAATTGTTAGGCAAGTACTATTGGCAGTCGTTGGCGGTATTTAATGGTGCATTGTTATCCGCTCTGTCCAGCCATGCAGCGCCATTACCACTCCAAGGAAAGTCATTCATTCATTTTTATACTTGTCTGCCTTTCTAGACAAAAATTGCAAATCACTGATCGTACTCGCATCCCTAGGCAAGCATATTGTTACGTGTAGCTGATGTACAAGTCTATTTACAATATATTTACACGTAGACCAACGGTGGCAAAGATGGCGACGCTATATCAAGCGGGCCACGTCGTCTTCTTTCTCCTCAGTTAAAACAGATCGGCTTGTCTTCCGCGGCTCGCCATTCGGAGGGGTTGCGCTGTCCATAAGAGGAGTAAGAAGGGCGCGGTGGGGACGTGCGTGGAGAAAGAGGTTCCGAGCCTAAGGAACGAATGGATTGCAGGCCGACATTGGACAACTCTTGACGGACGACGGCCTGAATCAAGGAGATTGTCACCGGAGAATGATCAGGTGACGGGAATGAAGGGGCCGCCGGTTGTGCCGCTTCGACCTCACGACGAATGATGCGGGTCAAGTTGTCACATCGCGACGGCTGGTGGAAGAGGCCGTCACAGGATGACGTAGCAGCTGTGTTGGGAAGTCGCGTGATGTGCTGGGATACCCGGCGGCTTTTAGCATGCTCAAGACGGCGGCGCTCCTTGAGGATCGTATCGATGCTGGTGACGTTGGTAAGCACCAGCAAATTGAAGGCGTCGTCAGCAATGCCTTTGAGGACGTGATTAACCTTAACGTCCTCAGACATGGTCGGGTCAGCCTTGGCACAAAGGGCCAAGACGTCGACAATGTAGGACACGTAGGACTCGGTTGACGTCTGTACACGTGTGGCAAGGGCTTTCTTGGCATTGACTTGACGACCGATGGGATTGCCAAAAAGGTCGCGGAGCTTCTCTTTGAAGAGATCCCAGCTCGAGATCTCCTCTTCGTGAGTCTGGAACCATGCAAGTGGAGCTCCGTCGAGGTAGAAAAGAACGTTCGCAAGCATAATAGTCGAATCCTACCTGTGACTGGTGATGACACGTTCGTATAAGCGAAGCCAGTCCTCAACATCAGGACTGCCGACTCCGTTGAAAACACCAGGATCCCGAGGTGGGGAAACGGCGACGTAGGTCGGGGCTGCAGGCGGAGAAGATTGCGTAGATGAAGTGCCGCCAGCAGGAGCTGAAGTTGCATTGTCGCCGTTGCGACCGCTGCGAAGCTCCATGACGGGTACGGGGAACGTCCACCTCCACCAAATTAATGTTACGTGTAGCTGATGTACAAGTCTATTTACAATATATTTACACGTAGACCAACGGTGGCAAAGATGGCGACGCTATATCAAGCGGGCCACGTCGTCTTCTTTCTCCTCAGTGCAGCCACACTGTGGCAGCTGTTCCGTAGCAATATAAGTTATTTAAAATGTACCCTAAGAACGCGCATATAATGCCAGCTTCTATTCTATAGCACGTCACATTTGCGGCTCATAGTACATGCAAAACGAAACCATTTTCAGCGCAACTCTTCAGTTGCAGTTTCTTTATAAACATTGTCATCGTTAGGTATCCCAAGGAGAGCAGACGTTAAGGACATCGCGCCATTTTCACCACGCTGACTTCGCGAGAAAGGGTGGATGGAGGATGCTCTTGTTCTAGGCTAGATAAAGTCTATGTGGTGTCGGCGAACCGGAGCGTAGACGCGGTTCCCATTAATGTTTTTCGTTGTTACCTGGACGTCTGCTGCGTAAATATGGCACCGAACGTTTCGTCATCCGCATAAGCATGGTGTCCCAGTTGCAATCACTTCACGTCTTTATAAACCAACCCTTCGAGGACTGCGTCAAGCTCTGCTATGTGCAGTGGATGAGGTTAACAGAGACTGCTGGGACTCCCACTCCCACGGCTCTTGCGGCTATCTCCTGCCACGTTCTGTAAATGTATTTCGGACGCTTGGGCCAGCATTCTCGAAGCGCGTTCAAGACGTGTTGGATTAAAAATGTTCTCGAAGGCACGGAATACGAGTTTCTGAGGGAGGACATTTCTGTACAAGCGACTGACTTCTCTTCCTACAGTGCAAGCGGCTAGTGCTACCAAGGTGCGATTCATCCAATGAAATGTTTTCACCAAGTGCCTTCTCGCACTTCTTGTGACATCGCCTCTCTCGTGTTCCGCCTTTCATTCGGGTTGTATTTCGCTTTTTGTGTAGACTCATTCATTTCTCGGTACGTCATTTTATGGGCATAACTGGTCAAATTATCATGACTATATAGTTTACCTCCTACATTCTTTCGAGCGACATCGTTTACAAGCGAAGTTATCAACCTGCGCAGGCGCCACCTACTGAGCCAGCTGCTGCCCCTAAAGCTGATCTACCTGTTGGACATGCTGCTGCACGTGTGCCACCTCGCCTCGGACGCAATCCTCGTGGTGGCCCTGCTGCGCTGCTCGCCCGAGTCGCTCGAGTGGGCGAAGCACGGGCACTGTGGGAAGGCAGGTGTCACGTGCGCTCGATGATCGTGGGCCTCGCGAGCATCGTCTACCAACTGGCCACCCTCGCGTGAGTGGGCCTTGCTTGACGCGGGAGAGGGAGACGAGCTGGAACAGCGCGAGGACAAGGGAGGATGCAGGAAAAGCGCCTGTTACGTGATGCATCTTTACTTCCTTGTCCGCTTGCCGTTGCGCTGTTTCTGTTGGCTTTGGAGATGAACCCATACGCGTATACTAGCCCTCAGAAAAATGACGGTAGAGGAAAGACGTCGCGGCAATTAAGGGGAAATTTTAGCTTGACGCGTAATCTGAAGCTCGCGGATGCACAAAAAATTGAAATTGTCAGAGCAATTTCAACGGGCTTGCTAATTACGTAACGGTGTCGCACGCAACGTGATGACTCTCAAGCAAATATACCAGCGTCATCTTGAAATGGAAAAGCAGCCGAAAACGGCGGTTACGATGACTCACTGGGTCTCTCCAAGTGGATCTCACTTCGAAGAGGAGCGGTCATGCTCCACTATACGCCAAGGTTCTGCACGTGCGTTACTTGTACCTGTAATAAGTAATAAATCTACAGCATAGCATACGCACGTGGGACGCCCAGCGCAGCGTGTTTATGGCGCACGCACAGCGTATAGCACGCAACGTTACGGCTATGTCCTTATTTTTTAGGCTATAGCCTCCAAAACAATGACTTTGCCTCAACGTCGCTTTGTACTTGATAAAGTGGAAGCTTGGGCGGGTTGGTGAATCAATATCAACATGTCTGCACAGCGCAGAAGACGAGGACAGAAGGTAGGACACACCACAGGCGCTGACTTCAAGTAAGCTTTATTTGCGAAGCCGGCAGAACTATATATTTTAGACATGAGTATAAAGTAATGAAAAATTCTGCCCGATGTCACACATCTCATGAACCCCTATCGCATCACAGTCAAATACTTCATTTCGTTTTTAGCAAAAACATTAAAATTCCGCGCGTAACCACAGAACATGATTACAACGATCTAATAATTAATTGCAATTCTTGCCACTTTCAAAAATTATTTTACGTGTTATCTGCGTGCTCTTGCAGTTTAGTTGTTGGGTACGGCCCCAATATTTTCCCCGGTGAGAGGGGCCATTTGTCCAAAGCCCACAATTTATCTAGTAAGAAGGAGAAGAAATTTATTCAGACGACCGGTGAGTTATTCGGGGATTGGGCGAATATCCCCGCCATAGGCGTCGGCCACGAGCCCTTGAGCTCTGGCGGCTTCCTCGTAATTTTTTTTTCTGTGCTTCGCATGAATAGTGCAGGGCAACCAGAGGTGACGAATATTTCCTCCTGATTCAAAGCAAGGGCACACAACACTTTCGGCTCGTCCTCTTGTATGTAAGAAACACTTTGTGCACGCTGTGCCTAGGCGTAATCTGTGTATTACTGCTTCCAGAGAACATGTAATCGTTACTGGAATAGGGAACCTTATTTTTAGGTCAATATGAAATAAAAAACACTATCCACCACCGTTTTCAAACCAGCTATCTTTCGGTAATCGGACCGAAAGTTGACGTAAAGTGTTGCGTGCATCGCTTTCAGAGAGGTATCAGATGAGCCTTGTTTTCGCCATCATCCATACCATGCTGAATACGCCGATTCTCGTCCGGCCCCCGAAGCTAAGCCGCATTGGGCTCGGTCACTACTTGGCAGTCTCAAGCTAAGCAGTATTGGGCTCGGTCAGTACTTGATAGTCTCGTTTTCGCCATCGGCCATACCATGCTGAATACGTCGGTTCTCGTCCGCTCCCCGAAGCTAAGCAGCATTGGGCTCGGTCTGTACTTGGGAGTCTCGTTTTCAGCATGCGCGGCGCGTGCTAAACGGTCTGCCTCTGCCTTGACTGGAATACCACAGTGATTAGGAGTCCATTGAAATACTATTTCACGTTGCAAGTCTATCGCCTTTGTATATATATTTTGTAGTCTATATAGCGGAGCACGATCATTTTTGTTCATGCTTATGGAATTAATGCTTCAATAAAAATGATTGAGAGCCACTCAGGATGACCCGTTTGAGTGTGGTTGTGAGCATAAGAATGTCGAGGCAGATATTACGGAATAAAGTTCTTCTGTGGTAGAGGTAGTGACGCTTGATAACTTGAACCTTCTCTGTTATATCATAGAAGGTAGGTAGAATGCAGAGGTTGAACTTTCAATTTTGGAAAAGCGATCTGCGTATTCCTGAATGTAATCCTTGTAGGTATGTTAGGTACGCCACACTGTTAACTCTCTCACAGCTACTTCCGGTAAGACACATTTACGAGGGATGCCCGACACTTTGAAAGCTCTCCAATCGATAGCAGCCGTGGGAGATACTCGGCGTCTGCTTGCCAAAACTTCTACTCGGGGGACAATGCTGCTGCATTGTTGTATTGCCGCGTGCACATTTGCCTCGTTATTCCTGAAGAAGCGGGTGACGGGCACGCTGCGTTGCGAGGCGAACATAATGGCGGTATTTCTCAACAAATCACAGTGCCCGAAAGAAAGATTGACATGCATCTGCTATTACTAAAGCACCGGTCGTTGCACGGGGTATACTCCAATACATATACGCAGACTTCTGGCCAGGAGATGGTCAAGAGCTTCATCCGAAGAGCGCGAGAGATTGTGAAGGACCTGGGCAGAATGCGCTATTCTTTGTCTTATGACTGCACTGCGCATGCGAAGCAGTGGTATGGTGAACAGCCCTGCTTCATTCCCGCAATGCGTTGTAGAGCATTTATCACCACGTCAATGTTCTGTTTCGTGTATTTTACTTGCGCTACATGTCCTTCTGGTTAACATCCCTGCCTTCTCTCTTTACTTCCTCCTCCTCCTCTCAAGGACAACACCTAAGGCCTTTTGTTGCTGAATATGACTTAGAGGCTTTTTATTGATCAATATACTAAACTTTTTCAGAAGTTTTCGTGCGGAAGGAAAAACAGCAGTTTTCTTCATGTGAGAGAGCCATGCCTCAGCTGATTAAGCTTTATTAATGGCTTCTAGGCCTTGTTGCAGACTGTGCTGTGAGAAATGGATGTTTCAGCTAGAAATCCACATGCATAGATCGTATGCATATATCGAGCAGCTGAAGGAGGCAAGCAAGTCCCTAGGAAGCTGATACATAATACCATTAGATAAGAGAGGACTCAACACCTTCCTTGCTGAACACGATGTGTTACATTCGTACTCATTTTTCTTTCCGTCAGCTAGCTGTATTGATGAGCACTGTCCTTTCCTATAGAAAATATGAGATCCAACGCAGAGACCGACCAAAGATACCTAACTGATACAGGCCGTGTAAAACAAGGATGTGACTTGCTGTAGGAAAAGCCCGCTTAATATTGAGAAATGCAGCACCACTAATTTTTTCACAGTAACAACCTTTTTGTGCGCTGAAAAAAGTTGTTACAGTGGATTACCAACATGCCCAAACATACTCGCTTTCAATTTTTTTCACATTGCCGTTCGGACTCTGCATGCGTGACGAGATCCATGATTGCGTCCATGGTGCAACGCCGTCTGCGGAACCCCACCATGTTACTGGACAGACCCTGGATATTTTCAACCCACCACTGAAGTCTGCATCAATCATTTTCTCTATTGTTTCACAGATGTAGCTTACAAAGCTTACTGAACGAAATTAATCGAAAAATATCTTGCCAGGCATCAGGAATGGAACTACTCTCGCTGTTTTCCGGGAAGGCAAGAGGCGTTCTGAGGTGCAAATGTCAATGAGCTCTTCCAATAGGATACATGTTCCTGTTGGGTCAATATTTCTTAAAGCGCCATAGGTAGGCCATCTGGGTTTGCAGCAGTCTTGTTACAAGATTCAAGCGCACATTTCAGTTCCACGATAGAAAATTACTGATCTAGTTTCGGGATTTTTTCATTGCAGTGAGAGGGGACAGCTTCTGCTACCGATTTCTGAAACACTGCCGTGTTGCAAGTGCTCCCTGGCCGCAGTATAGTTATGCAAAATTCATTAGGAATTGTCGCTGTGATTGCAAGGATAAGCACTGTGCGTACGTGGCGTTCTTCTTCGTCGGGTCCCTTCCGTTCTCTGGCGTTGTTTTACTACGGATATGAACCAACTAGCCCAAAAATACGTCGCCTGTTGCTAGCACTTCGATTTTTAAGGTTAGATCCCTAAATGGGTGTTGCTGTGTCACCGGCCCACTAAAATGCCTTATAACGTTGCACAAATTTGGAGATGAAGTTACAGGTGTTAATGAAAAGCAGAGTTCTCTCCGCCCCTTTCTACATAGCTTCTGAAGTTCACGCCGCGTCTTGGAGTATGTTTTTCAGCGTCTATAGTAAGACGTCGAGAAGGCCCGCCCGCTGGTACATTCGCTTCGCTCTCTGTCGAATAGCACTGAGTACTTCATATGCTGAATCTACGGCTGGATAACCTTTTGCAATAGAAATCATCCTGGATGTGAGTCTATGTTATTTTGAATAAGTGAAACAAGGCCTTCTACATTGCTTAGTGTGTCTGCTTGCGGAGTCATATGGAACCTAAATGCTTGTCAGTTTGCTATTTTAGTAGTTCGCCAAGGCGCAGAACTGCGTAAGCGACAATGTCGGCCAAGTATTGGGAAGCGGTCACTTCCTCTTGCCTCCACATCTGTTCCTCACTCTATGCCGCTTGCGGGATCACCCGAACCGAACGTAAGGTCGAGACAGCTGTAGTAGTTCTACCCACGTAAGAATGTCACGGAGAAGTCATTTAACAGACATAGGCCACTCTTCTCAATCGCCTTCCGCAGCATCTTTCTACGGTTGTCGCAGTTACCACTTGCCCGCATAACGGTATGCGCATTAAAATCGCCACATGTCACAACAGTGTCCTTACACGTTCATAAAATTCGCATAATGCAGAAAAGGAAACTTTCGTGGATAATTGAAAATATATACTGATTACTGATATGCTCACGCTTCCGAGTTTCACTTCCATTCCCATATATTCCGGAATACAATAAGTAGACGCTGCTAATTTTACTGACGGCAGCTTTTTACGCTATTGCTCTGCTTATGCCAGCAGATCTAGATGATGTGTAAACAACATAATTCGCAAAGCAATAGTCACTACCCACCCCGTCTTCCGTTAGGCACAGCACATGGAATGCATGCAGGGCCACCAGTTTCTGGAAACCTTCACTCTTGGACCTTAGGCCGTTAACATTCCATTGAAGCATGGCTGAGTATGGCAAGAAATTATCCATTATGAGCTTTCGGCAACTGACATACAGTATTTTGCATCGCTATCTGCTCCATTGACAATATCGCTGTGATTTCAGAAAGGCTATTAACTTGCGAAAGTGAGGTGGATATAGCTCTTAGGGCGGTGAAAAGTGTGGAAGGAATCAGTTTCTCAATGGAAAAGGCCCAGGTCGTCTTTGTTGTCTCTCTTGCCGCTTGCCCTGTTCTCATACTGTTGTTCCTAGTATCGCGAAACTCTGTGGTGGAATGAGTTTTCTCCTTTGATGGTCCAAATGTTCATTTGGTGTTTTGCCTGGCGCCACATAGGTGTGTTGCAGAATCACTTGGTTCACGTGAGTAGTTCGGCGGGGTTCTGGTCGGGGCTCTGAGGTCTGTCTCCTTCTATCTGAATTCTTCACAAGCTTATCGCAGCTAGAGGTAGATTTATCTTTCTGGTGGGTGAGCTGCAGACTTTCCTTTTGGTACATTGGGGTGTTCATGGTGCCCAAGTTGGAAGGGACGGCGTCGCGGTGAGGCATGCTTCCGTAAAGAAGTTCGTGATGGCGTTGTCGTGAAGCTCCCTTGTAGTTCTGCCGACAAACATCAAATGCTGCGGTATAGAAACCGTTGTAATTCGCGCACTTTGGTTGTCGTACTGACTTGTACCCCTTGTAAAGGTGATCTTCTCTGCATGCTCGGTAGCGTCTGTTTCTCCTGCAGTTCTTCACTTAATGGCCAAATCTCTCGAATTTGTAACGTCGGTTGACTAGACCCAGATATTCCTCCACTGGGCGAATTGTAAAATAGAGGAATACTCTGACAGACATCACTCGATCGTAACGGAAATGAAATCGCATTACTTAGAGGACGTGTCTTCATCGCGCCATCATCTAGTATATAGTATCGCATTTGTCGCCGTGCAAGGCTTATCCCGGAGTCTTTCGAGTATTCCACAAGCTTTTGCTCAGTATATTCCAAAGGTACGTGCTTTATCCTTCCTACATTTCTTGTGTAAAATTCTGGTGCAAATGCTTTTACAGGCAAGCCAGCTCTTACAGACTAGCCAACAATAGTTTGTTGACGGAAAGGAGTGAACTTACATTCACCGAAAAGCTTCCGCCTTTGTTCACTCTGAAGGATTGCAGATTATCTCTCGCTGGCCGCACCATTATCGCAGGCAACAACATTCGGGTTTACTATAGTTTCAAAAAACACCACTCTGTTGGATTGACCGAGAGACAACAGGAATGTCTTCAGCTCTTTTTTTTTTTCGTAGGTCACGTGCGCGTTTGTCTCGCCGTCGGCGTCGCACTCAATATCTTCACCATCCCTTGATGAGCAACAAGTATATGTTTTCCCATTAGCGGCTTCAGTGTTTCATCAGGCCTAACTTTCTTCACTGAGCTTGGTTCATCAGACATCTGCGTGCCTCGTTGGGTCCAGAACATGTGTGCGTGGTCGTATACCACGAGTTAGAGACTCACCGGACGTAGTGAGGTTCACTGGCTTAGCCATGTTGAAGCCATGTCGCGGTGACGGCCGACCCTGGTAGGCATTCGCGTCCCGGTAGCTGTCTTCCGCCACGATGGCGGTTGGTGACCGGGGTTACATCACGCTGTGGCTTCCACTAGGTCCACTAGTGCCCACAGAGAGGTCATAGTTCGGGCTCTGTAGTCATCGCGACTTGTGGTTTTCTAAGGTGCAACCAAAGTAGAGTTCACAAGCTTTTTTCTATCCTTCACCGATCGGAATTTGCGGGGTCCGGCGTTTCGAGACTACTTTTGTACGAGATTCAGATATATCCTAAAGGTATTTCTACACCTTCAAACTTGAAAAATGAGATCCTTGTACAAGCGAGAAGTGTTTAATAGACTTTCTACAACCTCCAAAATATTTGTCGGTACTCCTTTGAAGGGGACGGCCACACATCGCTTTAGGCCAACTCCGATTTGCCTGTCCGAATACATGTAGAACGCAGAAATAATTTCCCGAGAGAACCGCGGAGCCGACTTGAATAATGTTTGTTGCATTTGAGAAAGAAAGAAAGGCAAATTCTAATGACGGTGGGAAGCTGAATTTTGAATTAATACCTCACTGTTTCTACATAAACTGCCGAAGATCAGTAAGTTTGAAAAAAAAGATAGAAGCATGAAGTTCAGGAACCCGTAACTCTGCATCAAAAACAGATATCGTAGTTTTGTACACTGCTTCCGTTAGAATATCTAAAGAGGACAACTTTGTTGCCTGAAATTACAGCTTACGTAAATTTATTACGATGTCGGCAGGGATTTTACAAAAGCCTTACTCATAAATGAGTGGTATATTTTTGAGGGGCGTATAATACACAATACATAAGAAGTTTGCAGGGACAACATGGCCACAATTCGTACATGACCGGGGTAGCTGGAAAAGTATGGGAGAGGCCTTTGCCCTGCAGTGGGCGTAACCAGGCTGCTGCTGCTGCTGCTGCTGATGACGATGATGATGAGGATGATGATAAATCAGTATTTTGCGATTTAGCTTATTATTAGGTAAAATTTACACAATTGTTGTACCTTTCACATTGCTGAGTTAGAGAATTGAAAACTTGACAGTCCCATTTATAGAATTTTTGCAATTCCTAGACATTTTTTATAAACATTTGAAGGCCTAAACGAAGAATTTGCGTGTTGCAGTGACTGGATTTTAGCTTTGTTCTTTTAAATGCAAGAAGCTCTAACAAAATTGTCGAAGTGGTTACCGAGAAAAACTATTTTTCCGTTCACATGTGTTGAGATAGGAGCTTCCGAGCTAAAGCTTCCTCTTAAGGACTTTATTTTTGTACCAGTATATTCTCAGCATGTTTAACATTAAGAACAAAATAAATTTGTTCCATTTCCTACGAAGTTCTCGCTCTTAACATTACGTGCTCGGCCCAACAGCAAACTCCCCCCCACCCCCACACCCCCCACCCCACCCCAAGATATCGGTCGCAGAAAGAGCAATATACTAGCATGGTAAGTTTCCCTCGGCTCAAATTTTTTTGGGGCCAAACCTCGCATTTCACTCTCACATAACGTAGAACTGCCGTGCCCAATAGCAGCGGGACATCGATGTTACGTAGCGTAAGATGGCACGATATGCGAGCCAGTGGCGTAGCCGGGAATTTTTTTCGGTGGGCGCACGCACTTGACCTGGGACGCGGGGGGAGGAAGAGGGGAAAGAGTGCCGTAGAAAGGAGGCTGGGCAGGTGGTATCCTGGTATTCAGATATTTCTTTTATTTCTCGGGGAGGGGCCACGTACCCTATGCGCGCCACCCCTCCCCCCTTGCCCCTGCCGTTATCCGTGATGGTTGCCAAGCCTGTCGAACTTGTTTATAGGGTCGCTTCCATGGTTACAACTAATGTTGAATTCCAATGGCGGAGTCGGAGAAAGTTTTTCTGCTCGTTTCGGAGCAAGTTTGTTCCAATGGCAGAGTGAGGGCGGGAGTAAGGTGTTCCAATGAGAGAGTCGGAGGGGATTCAGAGCGGGAGTCAGTACGTGGCGCAGAAAAAGATGCTCCGCCAAAATCGGCGGAGTGGACCGGAACTCTGCGTGACGTATTTCCTTTACCACGTTTGTCTGCTAGGAGGCGCCACCTGTCACGACTCGCGAGGAAGCAAAAGCTGCTGCACGCTTGGCGAGATATCCATTCCGCACTTTTAAAAACACAACAGGTGAACGGCGCTGAAGAGACAAGTGACCGGTGCAGCGGTGCTGGGAGCAAACAGCGGAATGAAATTAGAGAGGCTAGAACTATAATGAAAAGACAACACGCGAGGTATCCTGGGCAACTCGGTGATAGAACTTCCGCTTCCGCCTTGCTTCGGCGGCGCAGGTTGTGTTCCACTCGCGGATATGGAGGCGTTGCTCTGCGCCAGAGTCGAGTGCTCGCTCGCAGAGTCCGTCGGCTGCTCCGACTCCGCCATTGGAATTCAACATAACTCGAGGGCTTCCGCGAGGCGGAAGTCGTCGTGGCACGTGGTCGGCGTGTTGACGGCGTCATTTCTATGGTCACAGCACCTTCTGCATGGCTGTCGTGATGATAAAGCGATAATTACAATAAATTTAAAACATGATGCACTTTTCTTTTTGGTAGTACTCGCAATATCGTATAAACGTAAACCGCACGTAACATTTATAACCAACAGTGATAGTGTCCGCAGGTCGGCGTCAGTTCCCTTGCACGAGGTTCACGAAATCACCGCATTGTCATGATGCTACTGGCGTCATCCAACAAGCTTTCTCAGAAGCGTTGCAGGACTGCTTTAAAGGGCCCCTCACCAGGTCTGACCATTTTGAGCTGACAAGCGCAGAGGATACATTGCCCGATGATTATCGTGTCTACAAATATTACTTCGCTCCGCTCCGCGGAAAGATCCGAAATTTCAAACCGAAAGCCGTCTGCCCGCCCCCTCGCGGCCGCCGTGCTCCAAGCCGGAGGGTGACGTACGCGTGCTAGTGCGCCTACGTACACGTGTTCGGGCTGCGACGTCGCTCGTAGTGACACGTGACCTCGAGAATTATTCAAGGCAACATGTCCTATTTCTGTAATCTGCTGCTTGAATACACGAATTCAAGTTTAGAGAAATAATAAAACACACAAACCGAATGTCTGAGTGTTTTTGTTTTACTTCGCACCGAAGCAAGATAGATATACTTCCGTTTCGTCTGCTTCTTCCCACGTCGTGTGGTCGCGCACGCCGACGCCGAAACGATGTCATTTTCTAGCGTGTTCCAGCGCGCGATCACGCTCTGTGATCACCTTGGATCAGCTGTGATCAGCTCAGTATTCGTGTAGCACTGACTTATACCGCTAGTCAGGTGTCCTCGTGCACAGCGCGCAAAATCGTGCGTTGCGCGAAGCGAGACAGTCGCAACAGCTCGCACTCGACGCCTTCAGCGGCAGTGCGCCGCGCCGCAAAAAAGCGAGGAGAAAAAAAAATGAAGGCGGGGCCCGTGACATATGCAACACGCCTTTCTCGAGTTCTGATATGGCAGAACGCAGGGAAGGAATTTCGCTTGCGGAGGCTAGACGGGGCAAGTGGAGAGAGCGTCTCGCTTGGCAGTGGAGCTCGCCTCCTGAAGTCATGGGTTCGCGGCACTATTTCTATCTCGGCTATTGATGAGCTGGTTTGAAATTTCTTTCTTTGGTTTTTTTTTTTTGCGGCAGAACGCTCCCTAGAGGCCCCGTAACACGTAACAGCTTCCAGCGTATTTGCTAATTTGCCATGTGGCCTGGTGAGGGGCCCTTTCAGAGATTCTCTGTGGTCCTCCTCTGCACCTACTACCACAGGTTGGCGGTGACGACCAACGAGAGGCCCCCTTCCTACGCGTCCGCCTGCCTCTTCTGGCTTCATGTTCGAACATGTTCGAACCGACAGCCGATACGGAAAACGATGGCGGCAACGACGATGTTGAGTATGCCAACAGCGAGAGCGATGTGTGCACCTTCTCGCGCGTTGGCAATCTTAGCTGGTACGTATGTTTTTTTTTTTCATGCAGCTGCACGTTCCAATGACAGGAGAAAAAATGCGCTAAAGTGTCACTGGGAACTTGCTGCTGAAGAATGCCGAAGCACTAACTTCTCATTAGATTGTAAACACAGGTGCAATTCCGCGATGTCAAGCACCTTGCCGCTGCTTGTCTAAAGTCCCGTGGCTTTTTGAGTGTTGATTCACGATCGCGAACATAAGTGCCGCGTTTCAAAGTGGGCACATGCAGTGCTGCGAGGTACAGTCATGGAAGTTGCTTATGATACACATCCAGAGATGGCAAGAGTTATTATATGTGCAATATTCATACTATGGTTCGACGACTTTGCGATTGTGGCGCCATCAAGAATCGGTATGCGTGCTCCATGCTAGTGTTGACATAAAGATATTAGGCGGTTTAGCACCGCCGTGTGGTAAACATGATAACTGCAACCGAACGTCGAATGTCACTAGGCAAGCCTATACTCCATTTCATACCTCAGGTGCAACGCTGTGGAAGCTACGCACGAAGTCCGGTCACCAAAATTTATTACTGCGCGCGTTTCCGTCTATGCTTCGCAGCGTGCCAGCGGCGTTTGCTTGCGCGAGCATGCACGTGAAGCTGCCGCGACGGGCTGCAATTAAAAAATGCCGAAAAGAAAATTGATTTAAAAGAGCGTGTTAGCAGCCGTACAAGTACACAGATTGTTTCTATGGGTAAATTCTTTTTTTTTTCATTCAGAACTGAGCTTATATATGGAAAATTTTCGCAGAGATCGGGTCAAGAAACGCCGAACTTTTTCTAAGTGCGAACGCAGCCACTGCAAGAAGTATCTCAAGTCTCCACAGCGTTGCACCTGATGTATGAAACGGAGTATAGCAACGCTAGCAACAACGCGTTTCCGCATTTGTCGTAAGGCTATCCGGCTATCGCGGAAATGGTCCGAGCACAGCACAGTTGATTTCGTCGGCACGAACTTATCTCTCCTCACCGCACGGACCCACTGCGATGCAAGCTTCTTGTCCTTCGGGAACCTGTGAAACGCCACATCGTCTCGCCCGCCTGTGTTCGCGCAGCCGAACGCTGCTCAGAACGAGGGCATGCTGGGCGCCCTCGGCTGTAGGCACTCAGGCGGCACAGAAGGAAAGAACAGTTTACGAAAATCGCAAAAGAAAACAAACGTGAGCGGCGGCGGCGGCAGATCTCTTGTGGCGTCGTTCAGTAAAGAGCAGCACGGAAAGAGGCATGCCAGCACATGCCAGCACGCCGGTCCAGCAGGTCGGTCCCCGCGAATGACGTCTCTCTCGCCGGTTCTCTCCTCTGGCAACCACCTCACCCGGCGCTCCGGGAAGCGATGGGGGCGTGTCCGCGGGGGTGATTTAGAAAGCGATTTCCGCCCCTTATATTAACAAAACGAAGAAAAAAATTTCGGAACCGTAAATTATTAGGTCTCTTCTTCCCCATCCCAGCAATTCATGGAAATTGAAAACCGTTTCAGCTTCCCTTTAAGGCGCACGTTCCGTGCTCCCGCTAACTTGCTACGGTGACGCAAAGGTTTTTTTTTTTTTTTGTTAACCCCCGAATAACGTGCGAACTTTTAGAAACCAGTTCAAATCAAATTAACGTGAGCCGCGTTGGTTCCGCCGATATGGGTGTGTATGCCCTGGGCTGAGCCAATTAGCTCGAAGATCGAAAACTATATGGTTGTCTACGTATATAACTAACGATAAATAGTCAGAACAGTTAGCCTAACTGTAGCTTTGCGGGAGCCCCGCACTTTTGTATCGTTTAAGCAGCACGCGTGGCGAATGCACAGAAAGACAAGAAAGCTTGTTGGACTGACGTTCATAATATAATAATATTTGGGGTTTTACGTGCCAAAACCACTTTCTGATTATGAGGCACGCCGTAGTGGAGGACTCCGGAAATTTTGACCACCTGGGGTTCTTTAACGTGCACCTAAATCTAAGCACACGGGTGTTTTCGCATTTCGCCCCCATCGAAATGCGGCCGCCGTGGCCGGGATTCGATCCCGCGACCTCGTGCTCAGCAGCCCAACACCATAGCCACTGAGCAACCACGGCGGGTATGACGTTCACTTAAAGGAATACCGTCAAGACATTTTCCACTATAGTCGGATACAACTTTAGAAAAAAGGGGGCGTTTACTCCTCCGCGGCGGAGGCGCTCGAGCACCCACCAATGGGCACGCACTCTGGACTAACGTCACCAGCCGGACGGCCGGTGAGCCCGCCGGCGGCCGACGGAGAAGATGGCCGCCCGCGCTTCGAACTGGGCGAGGTTGCGTCAGCTGTGTGCTTCAGCCCCTCGTCAGAGTGAATTCCAGTACTGTTTGTGATGGCCTATCATGTCGGAAATATTACTATGAGCTTACGATGCGGCATTTATGCCGCGTGCGTTTATTCTGAGCCGTGATCCGGTGAAGGAACATTGCAGCGAGCATCGCTGGCCCTGCGCTACGTTTTGCCTGAAAACAGGATCCCGCGGCGACCGCTGCGAACACACATCCTGCGTGTTTCTTCCATGTTGTTTTATGTCGCTCCTGAGTGATGTTACGACGAGAAAACTTTTCCAAAGACTGGTACCTACTGTTAGCGGCGGGTGTGTTCGTGTACTGTGTGGCTGCGTTTTTCGTCGGACGGGGTAAGTGATGAAGCAAAAGCATTCTCAGGAGAAATCATAAAAGTGTGCGCGCATGAAACAAACCTACGAGTGTCTCAACAGAAAATATTTGCAGAAGAAGCCTTCAACGCAAAGATTTGTCGCCATCAACTTAGCGTGAACGATCATCGTCAGCAATGAGATAGCCGAGCGTCTAGCGACGGTGTTCGAGCGTTGTGTAGCACCGTCGATTGATTGCTGTCCACCAGTGATCACTGCACGCGCAAGGTGTGGAATGCGTGCTGTGAAATTGTGAAAGCACAAAACCAAAAACTATAAATTTTATGCTATTTAAAACCAATAGTATTTATTTAAAACGATGAATAAAGCATTTTTGTACCTTTCTGCCTCGACCGTATTCTCACCCCAGGTTTGTAATGGTTGCGATAAATGCATTGTTTTATATAAGTACTTTTGCAATAGCAACTGATTCATTTTAAGCGTGGTAAACGAGTAGTACATACGCCGTGTACATTTAAACAAGCGAAAAAGCCATGCAGAGCTGCTCTTCCTACTTTTGTCACTTGCAAACAAGCTAAAGAGCAGACGACGGGCAGCGTTGTAGAAGGCACGGAGTTATTTTTCTGTCGCTATCCGGTATGTGCTGTAGCACATGAGAGCTCTACTAAGCCAGTCATCAAAGTACAAAAGTCCTTATTTATACCGAGAATTACGCGTTTCCGGAGCACGATTTTTCGAGTGGGACTATTTCAGTCGCGGAGGCAATCGGCTGTCGCGCTTTGGTCATCTGGGCGGGGCCTCCCCTTTTTTCTAAAGTTGTATCCGACTATAGTCGCTTCTTCCCGTCAAACGAAGGCCGAAACCTGTTAAGGCCTAGAAAAATACCGACAATTCGTCAGAGCACTCCAAATATTTTTTTTATGTACTTAGTTTATACAAAGAGGTTAGGGTTTCCTTACCCAGGAGGTGGACTGGTCGTGTCGTCACGATACATCGACTCGCTCCATTGGTGCGGTCGTCGCTGCAGCCACATCCGAGCGCCGTAAGAAGCGCGCCCAGCACTCGTGCTTGACTTGTATGGGCAACGTCCTCATACGGAACCTACATGGCGTCAACAAATTTCGCTCTGTCGTGGCGACACGGTAATGTCGATGACGTCAGGTCCGGGATTTCTAGACGATTTTAGTATCTAAATTAAGACATCGGGACGAGGCGAGAAAATGATCGCGTACTTATAATTAAGTGCGCGTTAATGAAATCCAGCAGGTCAAAATTATTCCGAAGTCCCCCACTACGGCGTGCGTCATAATCAGATTGGGGTTTTGGCGCGTGAAACCTCCGTATTTTATTTTATGTCATGTTTATGCGGCCACGTGACTTTATCACGTATGCACCCTTACTCCTCCCCATCTTGCTACGCATGTGGTTTGGTTTGGCTCGCCGCTCACTGAATTTTATTACATGGGCGAAAATTTGACACAATTTGCCGACAGTGGTGCAAAATAGTGACCGCAAGTGAATTGAACGCCGTTAGCTCCCGTCGCGTCCTAGTATAAACGAAACGCTTCAATGTCAGTCGCGGGTTAAGTTCTTTTTCCTAGGTGATAGAGAATGTGAGGATTATTAATGCTCTAGCATTGGGCATTAATTGGGCATTGGTCATTGTCAAAGGGGAATAAAGTGTATGTGTGTTAAGTGGGTCACGTGGTGAAGGTAGAGGGAGGATGGGAGAGCTCAATAGAGCGTGATGTGCGTATTTGCGTATGTATGTAGTGCAGTCGAACGCCTGTATAACGAAATTCTCGGAACCTACAATATATATATATATATATATATATATATATATATATATATATATATATTTTTTTTTTTTGTCATGCAGGTCGCTTCGTTCTAATGGTCGGGCTGCGTACCGCGCACAACAAAGCAGGCTAAAATTGTTCAACAGTAAAGAACCTTTATTAAAGATGAACTCAAGAGACACTTAGTGAAATAAGTCGCTTTTGTTTTGATGCCCACTTTTTTTTTACATAATTAAGCGACTGAAGCCACGCTTAGCGCACCTAAATTCACAGCACGCTGCGCGGTTAAACGCAGGAATTAAATCTGCAGATCGTCGGATGCCGCCATCGCCTCCCTTACCGTGAAGATTCTTTGTTAGTTTCCGTGATCTTCGTCACTGTGGCTTTGTTAACATTCCCGTGCTTTCCTCCTTAGATGGCTTTCACGACGCCGTCAGTCGTCAGTGACGATTACATCATCACGTCTTCATCACCTGCGACGTATGCGTCAGCCATCGCACACGCTGATGCGTTACAAACAAGCAGCGTATAAGTTGCGAGCGATTTCTGGAGCAGCGCAGCAGGACGAGCAGGTGTGCTCGTCAAGTGCGTGGCTAGCATTGTCGTCAGCGCTAGCGCAGAGCGCGTTTAGGTGATGTCTGTGGACAGGGCAGTGGCGGCTGCGGTATACGTAGCAGCACTAGTTGTGAAGAGACAAATCAGCCACTGGGCGCGCCTAAATCCCTTCGTTATGTATATATATATTGTTATGGGGTTAAAAACAGTCAGACTTGTATTTACAGAATATTTACAATAATTATAGCAGCTGACA
Source organism: Dermacentor variabilis (assembly GCF_050947875.1). Lineage (NCBI taxonomy): Eukaryota > Metazoa > Arthropoda > Arachnida > Ixodida > Ixodidae > Dermacentor > Dermacentor variabilis. The sequence continues at coordinate 4,948,598 of NC_134568.1, forward strand.
AGATGGTAGCCAGCGCGCGCGACATGGACCACGTCGGAGCGATGCTGAACCACGGTTGGCTCAAGAGGGGCGATTTCGTACGTGACGTCAGTTACATTACGCAAGACACGGTAAGGGCCAGAGTAGCGTGAAAGTAACTTCTCCGAGAGGCCAACGCGTCGCGACGGCGACCAAAGGAGAACCATGGCGATCGGTGTGTAGTGGACGTCACGATGGTGGGCGTCATATAGGCGCCGCTGCCTGTCCTGCTCTCGCATAACGTCGCCTTTCCTCACACCGTCGTTACCATTTCATACAACACGTCCTGCCTTCCGCTTGTGAACTTTGGACTCTGTACACAAGTACACCGCACCTCCACCAAAAATGTTACGGGGTTGAAAACAGTCAGACTTGTATTTACAGAATATTTACAATAATTATAGCAGCTGACAAGATGGTAGCCAGCGCGCGCAACCCAGAGCGTCGTCTTCTTCCGACCAAGCTAACATCTTCCTCGTCAGCGTGTCACTATATATATATATATATATATATATATATATATATATATATATATATATATATATATATATATATATATATATATATATATATATATATATATATATCAACCTCGGCATTGCGCGTGTTTTGTTATAGAAGGAATTACAGTGTGACGACAACGGAGTCACGACAGCGTGATGGCACGTTTACTTACTCCACGCAGGCCACATGGTCCTCAACCACCTGAGGTTCTTTAATGTGCACCTAAATCTAAGTACACGGGTGTTTTCGCACTTCGCCCCCATCGAAATGAGGCCGCAGTGGCCGGTACGCTGTATGCCGTAGGTGCGAGGGAAAATGTGAGAGGGTGAGAAATATGATCGTTTGATGTGAATGTCTTCTCACTCACCCGGTGTTGTACGGTGCGAGAAGGAGGAGGAGGAGGAGGAGGGTTGCACACGCCCTAAGAGGGAAGGGAGGCAGGAGAACCTGCGCCTCCAAAATGTTGAGGCGGCGCGATCTCAAGTCTTGGAGCTGCGTTGAAGCTAGAGGCAGTTCGTTCGCCGGTGCTGCAGTCCTCCATCATGCCACTGTTCTGACAGCGAGTGTCCGCGGTCATCGAGTGAGATCTGTTCCTATTCGCCGGTGCGCGCGTGACATCATACTTGTTAATTTAGTTGGTCAGTTCATCTTTATGCAATTTGTACGTTTGACAAAACTACTAACCTTACTTCGTATAGCTGTCTGATAATTTGCTGTCGCAATCGATGCTCTGCCTTTCGGGAGAAACTGCGGCTTTCTTTAACCCTCTTTGCGCAGGTATGCAGTGCTTTGTTCGAGCTCAGGTACCGTCCAGCAGAATTCGGTGCTACGAAGCGGTTTACGGCACAAGCCAGCGCTTCAGCGACGCTGCGTTAACACTACAGCGATGATTGAGGCAAGAGTACGCGGCCGCTGCTAGATATCGTGTCGAGAGGCGTCTCTCTCTCCGGAACGCTGCTATCGCAGCGCTCTCACATGAGCGGGGTGCTTTAAAGAGTTCCCCGCTTCTTCCTGCCTCTTATTTTTCTGCACGTTATCTAATAACAACCATGCTTCCCTGCTAATATTCTTGTTTTTCTTTTTTTTGTCGCACAGCATATGGGACCGACTTCTTGCGGTAATTAATAAAGCTGTGTGCGTCATCATCCCACAATTCGTGTTTACGACGCCAACGAACGAGCTCAGTTGGCTTACTCCACGCGCACTTTAGATACGGAAGAAGGAAAAAGACGAAATGCCGTCACCTGACAACCTTGAAGTCCAATCATGGCAAATATAAAGGATAAGTTCGTGGGAAATATGCGCTTACCACCTGCTAGGCAAGTGGCACTGAAAGGTCCGGCAACCATGTAGGGACTTATAAAGGATAAGTTGGTGGGAAATATGCGCTTACCACGTGCTAGACAAGTGGCACTGAAAGGTCCGGTAACCATGCATGTAGGGACTTATAAGGGATAAGTTCGTGGGAAATATGCGCTTACCAGGTGCTAGGCAAGTGGCACTGAAAGGTCCGGTAACCAAGTAGGGACTACCTGCCAAGAGTTAAGGAAAAGATACACACAAAAAGTTTTCCCCATTTGGAGGCGTATCTTCTCCCCAAACATTAATCGCAATATGTCTTTAATCTGTCTTTCTTGCGCTTGGTTTCTTAAAAACTCAGCACTTGCTACTTTCCTCAAGAATGCTACCTCATGCTGATAATGCCCATGCCGATCTTGACCTGGAAATTGCGGGCGTGCAGAGTTAAAAACTAAGTTATGGGATTTTACGTGCCAAATCCACGGTCTGATTATGAGGCACGCCGTAGTGGGGGACTCCGGAAATTCTGACCACCTCGGTTTCTTTAGAACGACAGAAAGCTGAGCTAGTTGGTAAGGATTCATTATGCAAAAAAGAAGTGAGGCGTGCAGACAGGACACAACAGTAGACAAGTGGACAACACGAACGCCGCTAACGAAGCAGGATTGTGCAGATAAGTAGGGGAACATGGAAAAGGGCTCAGAGTACTAGAAATGAAGCTTAGAACGACAGAAAGCTGAGCTAGTTGGTAAGGATTCATTACGTGTTGTTCGTGTGTGTTGTCCACTTCTCTACTCTTGTGTCCTGTCTGCACGCCTCACTTCTTTTCTGCATAATGGGGTTCTTTCACGGAAACGTGAATCTAAATTTCCGAAGAGTTCCACCATGGCTTGTGACCTCGGCCGTAATTTCAATGTGAGGCACCGCGCGGGGTGCTGATAAGTAAGAGACGACTCAGGCACAAAGTCGTGTTATATTTCACTTACAGATAAGGACAATTTCACAATTATAAAAACAAACACAATACAAACATTATTAGACCAATCTTAGAATATGCAGTAATTATCTGGGACCCTTTTACAAAGGTAAACATAAATAAACTTGAAAGAATCCAAAAGAAAGCAGTAAGGTTTATATATAACACTTACGGGCGAGCATCAGTCAGTGACCTCCTCAAAAAAAGCGGTTTACCCTCTATTCCTAACAGAAATCGCATATGTCGCTTAAAGTTTTTCTATCAATTAATTAATAATAATTTCAAAGTTGACACCTCCAATATCCTTGCTTATTCCTCGGGGTACCAAACTAGAAATCACCATTCTCTTTCTATAACACCATTAAATCCGCGAGTTAATTGTTTTAAATATTCCTTTTTTTCCAAGGACCATCACTGATTGGAATAACCTCACGGATGATGTTGTCAGACAGACATCATTACATTCATTTCAAGAGCATTTGAATTGATTGTTGTTAATTGACCTTGTCGCTGTATTCTCTTGTTGAATTTCTATGTGCAATTTTGTTTTCTTTGTGTCTGTAATTCTGTATCTTAACACAATGTTTCCCAACTGCTATGATCTTGTGTACAAGATCGCAGTATTCATAAATAAATAAAAATAAATAAATAAATAACTTATCGTGGATTTACAGGTAAAAATATAGTAGTGCTGCTGCGGCTGGCCGGCAGAACCAACACCTCAAGGACGCTTGATGAACGGTGAACGAGTCCACGTGTCAGTAGGGTAACGCCGACTCTCTTGCGGCAGCCACGGACGCCGACGTCGGGCTCACCAGCGGGATGAACAAGAGCGCGGCTACGAGGAACTCATGTGGTTAAACCCCGGCACGGTCTTCCGGCTGCGCGCACCCACGAAGCGTTCCCTCTCGATGACGTCGTCACCGCTGTGCTTGCGCAGGTTTGGCTTCCGGAAGGAGCTAGGCACGACGTTGATCCAGCCTCTCGCACGCCGTCCTGCTGGTCGTGGCGCTCGGTGCGGCGTCTGCCGCTCCAGTCGGCGTGCACCGCGCGTAGGAGCTCCTCCCAGCTGGCCATGATTTCGCTGGCCAGAGCAGACGATGTCCGGCACCAGTGGTCCACCTTTCTGGGCGAGACGAAGCTGCAGGAGTCCTCGCCGGATGCCCCAGTGCTGACGAGCACGTGAAGCTGTAGGCCCGGTGCCTGGCATCCTCGCGCTCTCGCGTCATGTCACTTTGACGAGTGAGCAGGGCGCCTCGGACTTTCGGGGAAATGACTTCTTACTTATGTGGCTGCCTGCCTGCCACAACTGGAATGTCACCGAAAGGGAGAAAATCAACACCGTTATACGCAAGACTTACAAGATCGCCCTTGGCCTACCGGAGTCCACAAGCCGTGCTCGTCTGCTACAGCTGGGAGTATACAACACGCTTGAGGAAATAGTGGATGCGCAAAGAGCCTCGCAACTCGAACGCATGTCCCTGACAGTCACGTGCCGGTACATCCTGCAGAAACTCGGCTTAAATTTCCATGTCCAACACGGTCAGAAACAGGTCATTCCACCCGACCTCAGCGACACGCTGATTGTCGCCCCTATCCCTCGAAACATGCACCCCGAATATAATGTGGACCAATGCCAGGCCCGTGCCAAGGCACTGCCGCGCTCCTTTGGTGGGAAGACGCTCACGCGCTTCGTAGACGCGGCAGGATACACACGAGAACACCGCTTCACGGCGGTAGTCGCAGACGTTAACGCCCGGCTTACGCACGCGTATAGTGTCACAACGGAATAGCCGGAAACAGCGGAAGAGGTAGCGATTGCGCTTGCGCTTACCGACCCCCTCTGCGAGGTAATTCTTAGTGACTCACAATCCGCAGTTCGTAACTACGCTCGAGGGCGCATTTCCTCCGAAGCTCTCCAGATCCTAAGGAAAGCTGGTAGACAACACTTCGATAGCACCGCGATCATCTGGTTCCCAGCGCACGTCGCCACTCCCACCGACGAGGGCCCCCCTAACTTGAACGAGGTAGTACACCACTCTGCGCGAGAACTGACCCGCCTCAACGAATCGGAGACCGCCTCTTCGAGTTCGGAACTCCTGGTTCTAAACACGCGAGAACGCTTGGTCAGATACTATGACATCACCAAGCACTACCAGCTAGCCAGGCGGATATTTCCCCCACCTCACCCCAAAGTGAAACGTCGCCAGGCAGACGTCTAGCGACAACTGCAAACACAAGCCTTCCCCAGTCCGGTGCGATTACGGCACATTTTCCCCGCGCAATACCAGAGTGCTCTTTGCGAGTTATGTCAGGCAACTAGAGCGGCGCTCTCACGCATGTTGTGGGAGTGTCGTGTTATATCAGATACAATGGCAGTAGCACCGGGGGCTCTTGCATCGAAGTGGACCGCCGCTCAGCGCAGCTCCAACCTCAAGACGCAAGAGTGGGCTGTCCAGCAGGCCCGAGAGGCGGCGACAATGCAAGGCCTCGAAGTCCCCTCATGGGAGACCTGAGCCCGGGTCGTTAAACTTTGCCGGATTTGAAATAAAGTTGTTTCCATTCATTGCTGGACGTTATCCCCGCTTAGCACGCAGCAGAAGCAGCTTCCAGGCGCGTGCTGAGGTTCCAATTTTTTTTTTTTATCGTCGTCTAGATCTCACTCACATACACGCGCGCGGTAGCGAAAAGAAATGGAAGAAAGACTATTTGTGAAAAGGCTTAGCTTCTTGGTGGCCCTCAGTGCAAGTCCTGCTCGCAGTTGCTTGAGAGCACGTTCAAGAAATTTCGACATGTACGACGTCTAGGTTCTAGCCTATAGAACGCTTGAGTTGTGTGCTGCAAGGCGTAGAACATGGTATCTCTAAGTTTCCGCTTGGTTTCAAAGACAAACGCTTGTGAGCAAATGTACTCATCTTGACCAGGTAGGTCACGCTGTCACCAGCCTGGCATCGTAGACGCAAGTACCTGCTTTCTTTTATAGCGAGACATTGTTTGCCTGCCTCCATGCATGTCGTATATTAACTTATTAGGCAGGAAGTCAGGAACGATACAACATATTCTAGGCAATATGGAAACAAACTGGAAGGAAATGCGGCATTAAATTACATCCGAGATATTACAGCCGAATCATTTCAGTGCAATGACGAGGTGGGTTTCGAAAAAAAAAAAGGTGCGTGAAAGAGAACCAAATGGATAAGGAGCTGGTGCTGAGAAATTTAAACTGGAAGGAAGCCGAAGATAACATTACTAAGCATGCAGCCACAGAGTTAGACGAGGTCCTCGTTAGGCTAATTAATGAACTAGGACTAATACGTAAGGAAGCTTTGTTGAAAGCAGTAGAAAGAACCTTAAAAAGATAGACGAATATACCTGACAGCTGGCCACAAAGTATAATACATTTAATTTACAAAGGGAAGGGGGAAAACGCAAACTTCACTCATAAAGGCCGTTGACCATCACATCGGTAATATACAGGTTAGCAATGCAGGCGATTAAATATAAAATTCCAAGCATGGGCAGAACATAATGGCACGTTGGGAGAACTTCAAAATGGCTTCAAGATCGGCAGGCGTCTCGATGATAACATATTCTTATTCAGTTCAATGAAATAACCAGGAAAGAAAGAAGACTGTTGTGTGTGGCGTTTTCAGACATTACCGGAGCCTATGACAACGCAGAGCGCAACATTTTGTGGGATATTCTGCAAGGGGTAGGCTTAGTCAACGACTGTATACAGCTTTCGAACATTTACCTAGAAGATACCGTTTGCGTTGAATGGGAAGGGATGAGGAGCGAGTTGAAAGTTGATATCACTAAGTGGCTGGAACAAGGATTCTCTCTATCCCCGCTGCTGTTTATGACGTAAATGGTGAGGATGGAGAGGGCGCTAGAAGGTAGTGATATCAAGTTTAATCTCTCATACAAACAGGCGAGCACACGAGTAGAGCAGCAGCTTCCAGATTTGCTTTATGCGGATGATATTGTGTTGCTTGCTAACAAGCAAAGTGATATGCAATGGCAGGCTAATATGTGTGGACAGCTAGAAGGCGACAATTTAGGATTGAAATTTAGCGCTAGGGAATCAAGTTTTATGTTATTCAATGAAAACAGTGAACAGACAGTGTTATTACAGGGCCAAGAAATACTTCGGGTAAAAGAATACAAATAAATTCGTGTATGGAAAAACAAAGGCAATAGATATATTTAAAAACAGGAAAAAACAATAAGAGCAAACGGGAAGAGAAATGCGGCCACAATGAAGCACAGAGCGCTATGGGGATAGAACAGGTACGTGGTGCTCCTGGCTGTGTGGAAAGGTGTAACAGTTCCAGGGCTCACATTTTGAAATGCGGTTGTTTGCTTAAAATCGGGGGTACAATCAGGACACGATGATAACCACGGGTCAGTGAGGCGTCTCGCATTGGGTGCTCACGGGAAGACCGCAAATGAAGCTGCGCAGGGTGACATGAGCTGGACAAGTTTTGAAGGGAGGGCAGCTCAGAGTAAAATTGATTTTGAAGAACGACTGAGGAATATGAAGAAAAGTAAATGTGCTGGGAGAACTTTCAGGTATTTGTACAGAAAAAAAAAAATTGACTCACAGGGGAGGAATAGAGCTATAGGAAGCTTACCAGCAATTATGCGACCGGTATAGTATAGGCTGTATGGCAACAAAGAACGTCAAACGCAAAGTCCGAGAGGCTGCAACAATCGCATAGGTGGCGGCAATGAAAAAGAATCTGCTGTGGGTAACTACTTAAGAGGAAAAACGAAATGAAATCAGGAAAGAAACAATTTATTATAACTCAAAGGGAGGCTCATTATTTTTCGAAGCGAGATCCGGACGCCTTATAACACGCACTTATAAAGCGAGATACAACAAGCAAGAAGCACGTGCTTGCATGCCGTAAAACAACGGAACATGTTCTATTAGAATGTGAAGACGTCTACCCATGTGTCGGTTAGGCTCCTCTGGTCTCCTTCAAGCCTCTGGGTTCAGGTATAGCAGGGAGGAAGTAAGCATGTCCGCAATATAGATCTGCAAGAGGCGATTGTAGGTTTGGTTGCAGAAAAGTAGGGAGACCACAAACAACGGAGGCGCACGAAAAAACAAAGTGCACAATAGTGGTTCAGAAAGTTTGATGCTGGAAATTCCTTGTTCACGTTTTTTTTTAAAGAATGCAGCAGATCCAATGAATTGGAATCTATATATAGCGAAGCTTTGTGCGAGTGCACAAAGAATCGGAACAGGAGCACATGCACGCACGCGCACAAGCGCGGGCGCACACAAATTATGCCGAGCCTTTTGTTAAGCGGAGTTGCCTACCACTGGCGAGTCCGACGGACGTCTTGAACGCATCGTGGTTTCAGTGGCAGCATACGCATACGTACGTAGCGCAAATGAAATCCATTCTATGCGCACGAAACGTTTACGTCCTCAATACCGTGCAGCCGCTGATGTGCGCAGGCGAGCGCCGTCTTCTGGTCGTCCTATTCGGCGACAGAACAGCCGCGCAGCTCCCGCGGTCATGAAACCCGGAGGGGTTCGCAAAGTAAAGCTTTGTTTTTGAATAGAAAAGCAATAGATAAGGCAAAAAACTAAAGTAATGTTTAACAGTCTAGGAAGAGAACAGCAGTTTACCATAGGTAGCTAGGCACTGGAAGTGGTAAGGGAATACATCTACTTAGGACAGGTGGTGACTGCAGATCCGGATCATGAGACTGAAATCATCAGAAGGATAAGAATGGGCTGGGGTGCGTTTGGCAGGCATTCTCAGATCACGAACAGCGGGTTGCCATTATCCCTCAAGAGAAAAGTGTATAACCAGCTGTGTCTTACCAGTACTCACGTACGGGGCAGAAACCTGGAGGCTTACGAAAAGGGTTCTACTTAAATTGAGGACGACTCAACGAGCTATGGAAAGAAAAATGATGGGTGTAACGCTAGGGGTAAGAAAAGAGCAGATTGGGTGAGAGAACAAACGCGAGTTAATTCCATCTTAGTTGAAATTAAGAAAAAGAAATGGGGCATGGGCAGGACATGTAATGAGGAGGGAAGACAACCGATGGTCATTAAGGGTTATGGATTGGATTCCAAGGGAAGGGAAGCGTAGCAGGGGACGTCAGAAACTTAGGTGGGCGGATGAGATTAAGAAGTTTGCAGGGACAACGTGGCCGCAATTAGTACATGACCGGGGTAGTTGGAGAAGTATGGGAGAGGTCTTTGCACTGCAGTGGGCGTAACCGGGCTGCTGGTGCTGCAGATGATGATGATGATGAGATAAGGCAAAATAAGAACAGGAGCTTGCTGGCGCAACCAACCGCCGCGTTTCAAGAGGGGACGCTCATAGCATCCATCCATCCATACATCCATGTATCACCGCAATATTCAGCGGGCTTGGCGAGGGGTAATTTAAGGCAACAACGTCGGACTGTCGACTAGGCAGCAAATTTTATCACGTTATCTCTTTTATCTCTTTTACTTTCTTCAGCTTGTCAACATTTATGACCCAATCAGCGCCTCTAGTACAATTTTTGCAATTTTACTTTCTTCTGTGCTTAAAGACCCAACTTGAAGCTTCGAGCCTCCCTCTTCTATCTGCTGTTGAGCACGTAACTTTCCTTTAGCGCGAGTTGATTAAGTGCCCTTCCAGCGTCACTAATAAATTTACTGACGTCCCTGTTTCTTCCGGCTTAGCTATTTCTATTTGATTCTTTTTTCCGCACATGTACTGTTCTTGCCACCTTTCTTTGAAGCCATTGGGTCTACCACAGGCAGCTGCCAGTTCCTCTGTGAATCCTTTCACTTAAACCAATTATTATTATTATTATTATTATTCTTGCTGTTGTTGTTGTTGTTGTTCTTGTTGTTGTTGTTGTGCAGCCCTTTGCGATTCTTAGATTAGCTCTCTAGATAATCGACTAAAGCTTTAGTCGCGTTTAATATTTTGATCTCCACCAACTCCAAGAGGTCACAAGCGAAACCAGGTAAACGTTGCAGTCAACGCCTGCGGTTTGTTTGTTCAACAGCAAGAAAAACGACAGATAGTGCTTCAATGTTCCGACTGAGAGGGCGCCATTGTGTCTCCGTGACAGATGCCACGCATGCACGCTGCATTTCAGTGTAGCTGAGAGAAAGTCCACCACCACGCGAAGACCTCTTCAATGCAGCTAGTATAACCTTTTGTTTTAAAAAATAACTCTCTACTACTATGGAGAAAGTTAACGAATGTTCGCACGCCATGTTAGACTGTTCGACTGCATTCGAGTGAGCTGTATTTGCTTGATATGTCTAGTCAGGCAGTATTGCTGCCAGGCAACTGTCCATTGAAATCGCGCAGTCCTTTCTTGTCATTTTCTTGTAATTTTGGTAATTTGATATTCACATCATGCCAGTTTTACTTATTTGTTCAGGTCACGCACCTAAATATATCAACAAATCTGAATATTCAATTGAATATTCGATTGAAAGAATTCGATTACACTGGTGAAAACTTTTTTGTCACCGCCAGGCCCTCGTCAATTAACAATGCTTGAGTGCCTGGCACACCCATGACGCTTACGTAGTACTACTGCAACTAATAATAATAATAATAATAATAATAATAATAATAATAATAATAATAATAATAATAATAATAATAATAATAATAATAATTGTTACACAAAAAATATATATTCATCATGAAGACCTGTGCTTGTATGTACAATTATATTAAACGTAAAGAACTCACGGTGGGCCTCTAAAGTTGGACGACAGGGGTTAAGGCCGGTGTACGACCATTTCAGAAGCCTGTTTTCCTTTTCCGCGCTTTCTCATGCATATACATGAACAAACTTTAATGGAAGACGCAATGAGTATGATTCGAACCTTTTTAAATGCATCAGCATTTCCACGCCTACCCAACGAGAAATTTGTCCTTCCGTCACGTATGACTAATGCAATGGCTCGTATCCCCTTAAACAATGGCTCATACCAACGAAAGGCAGAGGCTACGAGCGCTCAGCAAAGTGAAGCTAACAGTGCATACATTAATTAAAATCTCCCGTACAGCACAAAGAACAGCATACGTTTCAATAAAGAACAAACTCAAAACGAGCATCCGAACCATCAATAAAGCATTGCATACACCCCTCAGCAATTGTGAGGGTGGTTTTGCTACAGCTTCGTTGGACATCCAGGTCGATAAAGACCTATAAGAGATGATAAGGGTCGGCTCATGTTCGATGAGGTTGACAACGACCGATGAGGGCTGATAAGGGTTTATGATGGTCGAATCAAGTTTCAATACATTGATAATGACACCGGGCTGCGTGGAGACGAGCAAGCGGCACAACGCTTACGCATGCTTACACAACTTCCGGAGGAGTTTCTGCGTGAATTTTTTTTTTCGGGAGATTTCGTCTTAAGAAATTAAGATTTATCTGTGTAGCCGTGACCGTTTGCTGTAGGCCACGCCACGTTCAATTAAAAGAAACGCATCTCTTCATTTTCAAGGCCGTACAACGCCCATTCGGAAACTTGCATAGATGGTGGTGCCAGATTTCCCTTTAGGTAATAGGGTAAGAAACTCCGTGGCTATGAGAGCCTGCAACTATCGCACTAAATTAGTTCAAAGCAAGAGTACTTACAGAGGTACGTGTGGACCCAGATCCAACCACAAGATGTATTTCTGGAACCGAATATGTAGTCGAAAAGTGATGCAACGCAGTCGCTTAAGAGAGCAACGACTGGGTACACATTATTCTTCACACACACAATAAAAGAGCTCCTAAAACGGTAAAAATGCATATACTTGTCTACAACGACGTGTTGCGTGTATGGCTCCGTTTTCGCGACTGCTCATGCGCGAATGAAAAGCAACCCCGGACATGTAGTGGATCATTTCGAAACTCATGAATAAAGATATTTTTTTTCGCAAAAAAAGTAGGACTGCGCAACATCTAACGAAAGCTCAACTTTTGCTGCCGCAAGCCAAAACGTGTCAAGTAAATATCGATATGCTATTTCACTGCTGGAATCCACTGAGCCCTCACTCTTCAGAAGAAGAGAAACTTCATTTGCGACTGTAATATATTGTTCCGAGGCATCATCTTCATCAAAGTAAGAGTTCGGCCACTATTCCCCTTGGTCTTCATAAAAAAAAAATAAAAGACGCAGTTTCGCCCGAAAGGCTAAGCATCGATTGCGATAGCAATTTAGCACACAGTCATACGAAGTAAGGATAGCACTTTGATCGGCCGCATCAACTTGTAAACGTTCGCTTGCTAGCTAAACACGCTGTAAACATGCCGGCGTGACGAAAGGCGGCAGCAGCAGCACGGGAAGTGACATTCGTGCTGTCTATCGCTTCAACGCAAAGCGAGTGCCGAGGACAGCACGCACACATCTACGAGCCATCGACATACCTAGACTCTGCCCCCAACAGAGATTGCTGTCAAGCGCGCGAGCGCACGCAGCGCCGCCTCTTTCACGGCGCGACTGCGCATGCGCCCTGCCCTAGCGGATTAGTCGCAAAACGTTTTGGAAGAGACGCGCGCGCGCGGCCGCGCGGCCACATATCGGGGGAAAGTACCCCGAGAAAAAAAAAAGCGCTTGGACGCGCGCTGTTGCAAACGCTCGTGCCATGTACCGCGTTGAAACTCTACTAGTAGCTCGACGCCGGTGCGGTGCCAAAAACGTGCGCAAGACTGCAGCTCCACTTTGAAACAGAAAAGGGCTAGGGTTTCGTCCGGACTGCACCGTGAACCGCGCGCGTCTGTGTGTGTGCGTGCGTGCGTGCGTGCGTGTGTGCGTGCGTGCGTGTGTGTGTGTGTGTGTGTGTGTGTGTGTGTGTGTGTTGTTATGTTGACATTTCTTAATTCCAAAGAAGCATTGTTTACCTTTGCGTCAGACAGGAAAGAAGAGACAGTGCATTCGATACAGCAGCATAATCTCGGTCAGTTGTCAACGGGGTCAGTGATGGCATCCGCCTTTTCGCGAGAGAACTACATGGCATATTAGTGGGGACTTATGCCGAGCACGGTTGTCTCTAATAATACTTCATAGCACGCGCAAACTGTAAGTATACCATGAAGTTAAACAAAAGTGAGAATCAGTAGTAACCGCCCGTAATATATATGTGTCTGGATCACAGTTGCAGTTGTTTAAGGGACTCGGCTGCTCATGCTGACTCGTCTGTATGTTTTGCTGCGTTTTGAGATTATTTCACATCAGCGATGCGCCGTTTCTACAATAACCCAAGCTTACAGCCATCTGAAGCTGTAGAGGTAAAAAAAATGCACCGCTTTGGCAGATCCCACGTGGAAGGCTGTGCTCGGAGGCTTCTTGAAAAGGAATACAAACAGCGATGTGCAATCGCAGACGTCAGCGACAACGAACTGAATGCAGCCGCATCGGCAGACGGAACTCAGAGTGCCTTTATCGGCCGCGCTGTTGCCACAACGTTGTGGTAACAGCGCGGTCGCTGAGTGCGCTGTACAGCTACAGCGCACTCGGGCCTGTTCACCCACTATACTCGATGGGTGAATGACATGCTGCCCCGGAGAAACCATTAATAATTAATGGCGATCCGCGAACCGCACTACCGACGCACACTGAACATTGGCGCAGGTACACAAATCAACCGGCGAAATCCCCGACACCCTTCCAAAACGTTTCCAACGGCGTGCGTCAGAGGGAAGCACAGGAACATGAAAGAGGCGGAGACAACGCCTCCCTCATCGCCCCCTCCCCCCGGCACCTCGCAACCTTGGGTGCATCGCGCGAGAGAGAAGACGGCGCGCTTCCTCTTCTCATTCGTCCCTTTCGCGCTGGCCAGATTGAGCCGACTATCGACGGTTCCCCTCGCACGCTTTCACTCGCACGTACAGCGTAGGGCGCGCGGCGACGCTGTTATCGCCCTTGGACTTTATACGTAACCTCACGGCGACGCCTACGGCAGAAATGTGCTTACAGTGTCTATATAATTGCTATCGCAACAAAACTTAAGTTCTGCCGAGCTGCTTTCACATAAGTTTCACCATGGCGCGCGACCGATCGTCGTGACTTATGGCGGTCGTATGCAAACCACCACGCGGGCGCTGGTAAGTAAGAGACTGCTTAGACAAACTGACGTGTTATATTTCGCTTATACATAAGCATCATTTTACAATTATAAAAAAGAAGAATACAAGACTGAAAAAAGTTCACGAAATTACAGTTCAAAAATCTTGTGGTGCTGGTGCTGCTGGCCGCCAGCACCAACACCACAAGCCCGCTTGATCTTCTGCTGCAGGTTCCTCGCCAGCACAGCTGCGGCGCTTCACCAGCGTCTGCTCAGCGCCAGATGGTGTGTTGGAGACAATGCGATAGCGGCAGCCATGGACACCGACGCTGGCTGCTCGCTACGGGACGACCCAGGGAGCACCGGCGATGAATTTCTGTAGCCCGAACCCCGGGCACGGTCCTCCGGCTGCGCTCACCCACGAAGCGTCCCCTCTCGATGACGTCGTCACCGCTGTGCTTGCGCAGGTTTGGCTTCCGGAAGGAGCTAGGCACGACGTTGATCCAGCCTCTCGCACGCCGTCCTGCTGGTCGTGGCGCTCGGTGCGGCGTGTGCCGCTCCAGTCGGCGTGCGCCGCGCGTAGGAGCTCCTCCCAGCTGGCCATGATTTCGCTGGCCAGAGCAGACGATGTCCGGCACCAGTGGTCCACCTTTCTGGGCGAGACGAAGCTGCAGGAGTCCTCGCCGGATGCCCCAGTGCCGACGAGCACGTGAAGCTGCAGGCCGGCGCCTGGCATACGCGCGCTCTCGCGTCATGGCGCTTTGACGAGTGAGCAGGGCGCCTCGGACTTGCAGGGAAATGATTTCTTGCTGGACGTTATCCCCGCTTAGCACGCAGCAGATGAAGCTTCCAGGCGCGTGCCGAGGTTCCTTTTCTTTTTTTTATCGTCGTCTCGATCATACACACATGTGCGCGTGATCATGCATGAGAAGAAATAGGAGAAAGACTATTTGTGAAAAGCCATGTGGCGAACTCTGTGCTGTATCTAGAATCAAACATAGCAGATTTAGCGTCGATATTTCCGCTGCCAACAATACAAACATTTTCTAGAGCATATGAACATGTTCCCGGGACAAGTTACTCGGTGTTTGTTGCACAACCGGCACTATTTTGTTTCTTTATTCTATGTGGCAAAGATACAAACTCCCCCAGGTCGTATTTACGCAGTCTTTTTAGCAAAAATAAGCGTTAACCTACGATCACTTCAGTGTGTCACTTCAATAAGAACATGTAATACTTGCATGTTTGATAATGTTTTTCCGAAGAATGCTAAATTCATAGCCAAACAGACACTAGTCGGACTCTTGAATAAGTATCTGGAAGATTTTCCCTCATAGAATGTAGTGTCCACGGACGCCTCCCAGAAAGATGAGAAATAGGCATTTCCTCTGAAGCACTATCATGGAGCTTTGCTATCCGTCTTCCGGATTATACTCCAATTTATGTGGCCGAATTCATAGTCATGTGCTTGGCCGTATACAATATTCCGAACAACGTGCCTGCCATATTATTGCTCGCAGGCTGTCTGTCAGTTCTTATGTCGCTAGAAAGCACAAATAATTCACGACTGCACCGGTCGCTACACGATTTTCATTCAACCTCATGGTAAAGAAATTCGGTTTTTGTGGATACCTGCACATTGTGAACTAGCACTTAATGGGATTGCAGACAGCTTGGCAAAGGCATCGCTTGGTCGGTCAGTAGGCTTCTTTATACCCATCCTCACTCTTATGGTGGTGACAAGATTCCGAAGACGACGACAAGTCATATATGTAGAAAAAAATGAACCCCTCCTTGCTGCACCGGATAACGGGCATTTAGCGTTCCCTAGGAATGTCCGGTAGTGTCCCTCTTGGCAATGAGAAGTTTCGATCACACCATTAGGATGTCTAATACTAAACAAATAATTATATAATAATATGGTTCTGAAAGAAAGGTTTACTTAGAAAATCCCCTATTGCCTATGGGCATTCCTGTTTCGGAGATAACATTTTATCTTTTGGTGCAAGTGCCCTCGATCGAGCCCGAAAGGAAGTGCGTCAGATTGTGCACGACTACGCCATTGCTACAGGGGATTCTCTTGTCAAACACCTTTTCTTCATTATTAACAATGAATCGCATTATTTTCATAATCTAGCATCTTCCTGAAAATTGACATGACCATTTTCCAAGAAAAAAATAAGCCACTATTATTTAAATATAAGTATAGTACTGATCAATTAGTTAAAATGAAGCAAGAACTTCATATTATGTTTCCATTGTGAACCATGGCTATTGTTCCCTTCCTGGGTATGTGCCATAAGATGAAGGAAGAAGTAAAGGCTTGGCTTGTTGCATCTATCATTCTCCAAGAATTTTATTCATCTATGACCCCAACATTTACGCCTCATCCGTTTAGCATGGGTACCAAGACATATGGGACTCACTTTAAACGAGTCAGCAGAAACACTAGCGACGGCATCTCTTAAAGGCCCAGTACTGAGGATCTTAAATCCTTCGGCATACACCACGGCTGCAAGATTTAAAAAAACTGTGTTCAAGAAGAACATGCCGAAGCATGTGTATTTGACCGGGTATCACATCAAAAATTAATAAGAAATTACAGGTAAGAATAGATAAAGGACCAATTACAGACTGGATTAGCAAGACAGTTTGTAAAAATAAATCAGCAGAAATCCGAAGTAACCGAAGTTACATCAGAAGTACCGCGCGCGCAGGGCAGCGTCCTGGCTACTATCTTGTTCTTAATTTTTATTAATGGACTACCCTCATCCATCAGTACTAACACAAAGCTTTTCGCCAATGATTGCATCTTTCATAATGAAATGGACTTTCCTTCTGATCATATTGTCCACAACAATGTCTTAATATTAGTATCAGAATGGCGCGCGAAATGGCAGATGACTTTAAATGTAAGAAAATCAGCTTTGCTAAGAATAACAAGTAAACTAAACGTATCAAATTTTTTTCTACACCATTGGTGACGCCCAAGTAACTACAGCCAAGTACACAAGTACCTTGGATTAATGATTTCAAGTGGCTTTAGATGGGAGGCACACGTAAACTATGTTACATTGTCCTCCTTAAAAAGATTATTCTTCCTTAAAAGGCGACTCCGATCTGCACCACCTAAAACAAAACTCTTAGCCTTCAGCACCTTTATTCGACCTATACTAGAATATGTAAACGTACTTTGGTTCCAGGCCGCAAACAATTTGGTTACGAAGCTGAAAGGTGTGCAAAGAAAAGCCGTTAGGTTTGTCTTCAACAAATATGGTCTATTCGATTCACCCTCAGAATTAATTGAAAAATCTGGACTCATAACATTAAGTAATCGAGCTGAATTCGCACGCCAAAAAAAGCTGTTCCAACTCCTTCATAAGCAGCTCAAGATCAGCAATTCAAGATTTATATCTAAGTGCAAAATTTGACAATCACGCCACAAACATCCACTAAACTTACAAGAATACCGTTTCAAAACAAACTGTCTCAAATATTCTTTCTTCCCACGGGCAATTAGAGAATGGAATAGATTACCGTAATGTATAACTAGTTGTAACGATCTGAGTAAATTTTTGCATTACTTGAAAATCACTTGCGTACTACCCCCAGTTAGAAACTCGTGTAATTTTCTTATGTACTAGCGAAATTCTTGAATGTGATCATGCCTGTTCGTAACGTTTTTACTATATGATTTTTGCTCCCTCAACCCAAATAATATTGTATAAAATTTGTAACTGCGTATAGACACTATATATGTCACTGTTTTCCTTTCTCGTTTTGTTTTGCCCCACTGCACATTGCGATTTGCGGTATATAAAAAATAATGATATAAATAAGAAAGAAGAACATCTAAACACGCTATAAGCAAAGGTCATTGCGATAGACGCATACCAGTGCTAGTCAAGGTCGCGTATTGGAATATTTGACTTGCACTTAACCGTTCGTTTTCATTAAAGTTTTCATTAAGGTCACCAAATTACATTGCCGCATTCCGTCTCTGAATATTTACTTACGCAGGTCAGGTTTGGTGCCCTCCGCTCTGCGCTCTTTTTGTAATGAGGCGCAAACAATTCGAACTTTCTTTTAATGCGAATCATTCTCCTCCAAGTGCAGTCATGTTTTTGGCGGGCAAGGTATCTCGATGTTTCTGATGGGCCGATACCGGTGTTAGTGCAGTGTTAAAATTATGTGCCACTGGGGTGACTGAGTATGCGCCACTGGAGAGAGAAAGACAAAGTTAATTATATACTGCGGACATTAGCCGGGCTGATCGCCTGGCACGTTACTCCGGGTACTGGGTGATAATTATGATAAAGACTGCCATCCCAAAAGCACATAAACAGCCGCATACAGTCATAAACGCACATACATACACAATAGAGATATCTGCACACTTTTGTTAAGAGGAAGCTTTAGCTAGAGTGCTCCTATCTAAATACATGTAAAAGGAGAATTCGTTTTTCTCGGCAACGACCACACCGAATTTGACGAGGTTTGTTGCATTTACAAGACAAACTCAAAATCTAGTGACTGTTGGTTTCGAATTTTTGAGTTAGATTGTCAATTTTTTATAAAAAATTGGCAAAATCGAAAATTTTCAAAAAACGGAACTATCAAGTTTACAACTCTGTAACTTAACCACTAAATATGATAATACAATTCTGTGAATTGCACCTAATAGTACATCTAAAGCGGACAAAATTGATATGTTACACATGAATATAAAAAAAATTTAATCATAGCGAAATACAACTTTTGCAAAACCGTTGTAACCAACGTAACGAATTCACGTAAGATGTAAAATGACATATTGAATTTGTCCGCTTTGAATGATCTAATGAATGCCGTTTACAGAACCACAATATCAGTTCTTGATGCAGAGCTATGAATTTGTAAACTTCGTGGTTCTATTTTTTTCAAACGGTCAAATATTTGAAAATCGTTTTAAGAAAATTCAAGCCCTAAATCGAAATTCCGCTTCCAACAGTCACTAGAATTTAGCTTTCTCTTTCAAATACGACAAATTTCATCAAAATCGGTCCAGGGGTTATCTCATAAAAACGTTTTTTGCGTTTTACATGTATTTGAATAGGCCGCGTCGGAGTTGGGCCCGAGCTAAAGCTTCCTCTTGGCCGATCCCCCGTAGTGGGTTGAGACATACCCATAGGCACCAAACCAAAACAGAGCACATATTCCCTGGACAACAACGATAACGACAATGGTGAGTGCTAAGCTTAGTAAGTTTACTGTTTTGTTTCTAAAGAGCGCAAGTTACGTGCACACTGACCTGTCCAATGGCACTGCAATTATATTCAGCGGATCAGCGCATGTCGAAGAGGCATGTGTCTCCTCGATGCCACGTAATCGTCACCAGAGTCGCGCTCGATCCGGATATCACATAACTTGTTTTCCGTTTGTCTCGCAGACTGGGAAATGGTACGCCATTAGTGAGGTGCTCAAGGAAATCTACCACGTCTACATGGCTCAATCCGCATACGGTGTGTTGGAGGAGACGTACTACGCGTACCACCAAAGCTTCGCGGTGATGTACATCGCCGCCTTCCTTTTTGACATCATTTTCTTGGGGTGAGTTCACACGTAATGGTGCATCACTATTCGATTGTCTCACTATTAATGGTGCATCACTATTCGAACACAAAGGCGCGTTCTATTACTATCATGACCCACGGCTCCCCTGCAAATTAATCAGACTGCGTCATTTCGCTGTTCAAGATCTAATATAGGCAGAAGCACTAGGCAAAGTATGAAGCAAATGAAACCACCTTTTCAGTATGTAACAATAAAGTATTATAAGAAAGCTGTCTCTTTGTCTAGTTGTACAGTGGTGCATTACAACAGAGAAGTTTGGTCTATTCGAAGTCCATGCTCTGCTCGCATCTCTATGCCAGCCAACACCTTCCCACCCTTAAATTAGCTGCAACTCCAGCTCCTGAAGACGCAAAGAGATTACACACCGGTATAGGCATAGGCCAGAAACGGGTTATACCGATGGTTGGTCTGTAACTTACTGGGCTTTGTTAAGTGCCACTTAAGTGCGACCAAGGTTAGCGTGTGTTCGTCTTGCCTACATGTCCCTGCTTTATTTATTTTTTTTTTTTTTACAGCTGGCGAAGCTTTGTATGGCTAGGTTCTGGCGGATCTCGTCTCCGTGGACATAGACCAACAATTTTTCATGCCTGGGCCAAGCCCGAAGATAGTGCAATACCGGGCCGACCCGCGGCGGAGATGAAGCAGGCGTTAAGCACTTCCCATACGTGGGCCGATCCCGAAGATAGTGCAATACCGGGCCGACCCGCGGTAGAGGGGAAGCAGGCGTTAAGCACTACCCATACGTGGGCCGATACCGAAGATAATGAAATACCGGGCCGACCCGCGGCGGAGGGATCGGCCCATTCGTGGGCCGATTCCGAAGATAGTGCAATACCGGGCCTACCCGCTGCGGAGGTGAAACATGCCTTAAAGGGCAACTTCGGCGATTTTTCTATGTCCACTGATCTTGATAAAATTTTGAATATATGTTCTATTTTGCGCTCTGATTATCTGTGCCAAACTATATGGCTGCAGGTCGTTTAGCTTTCCTGAAAATGAATTTTAAAGATTGGTTGCGTTTCCGACTCATGACTTTCTACTGGCCACCCTGTGTCGGTGACGTCAGAGACTACACCGCCACTGCCGCTGAAATCGTCGCTTAAATCACCGCTGTCTAGTAGGGAAACTCTGCAAAAGCTCCCTGTGTCGTCAGGAGACATCATCAACTTCGCTTCTTCGGCGTTAGCGCCAAGTGTACTGCGTGCTTAGCACGCGTTCTGCGTGTTTACATTATCGTAGTGTAGGATCTGACGTCGTCGACTCATCGTTCCGTCACACAAATCAGCTACACGTTTCGGTTTCGGTATCTCGTTTATTGGTTATTTAAAGTTATTGATGAATTTCGCAGCAAATTGAATCACCCTACCAGTGACAGGACTGTCAATGCCATTTGAATGTGACAATATCCTATTGAGGTTTGAAAAACGCTGGAGTTGCCCTTTAAGCGCTCCCCATACGTGGGCCGATCCCGAAGATAGTGCAGTACTGACGCGACCCGCGGCTGAGGTGCAATTCACAGCTTCGCTGGTCATCCTTCTTCGCAGAGTGGAAGGGCACTGAATATCTTGACGTGCTCCTCCATAAATTACTCAGCAAGCGCAAGTGACGCTTTGTCTGGGACTCCCGTTTCCCACGCCACCGAGAGACAGCCTGCCCAGAGACTTTGACGACCCAAATTTTGCTCTAACCTCCCCCCATTAATAGGGTCCCGAACCACCTCTTGGGATTGGTGAAAAAATGCAGTCCACTGATAGCATACGCTGCATGCTGTGATTATCAGAGCTAAATTTTGCAGTCGAGCGCGGCGCGTAGAGCTCGCAAGTGGATCACGAAGTCACTTTTCCTCAAACACTCTCTCATCAAAGAAGCCCTCTCCTCACCCTTTTCGGGCGCTTTATTTCGTAATATAGCGGATTCCCATACACGGCTGCTATTGTCGAATAGCTGATGCCACTGAAGAAGGGTGTTTGGATCAATGCGCTTCTTCCTATTACTGTGTGTATTTATCGACGCAGTTTAATAAACAGGCTGAAGTAATATTAGGCGAACATCTGCTTTCCAATTTTGATAAGAATTACGCACTTCCGGAAGAAGCTGACTATCGGTTGCCCGCGGTAGGCAGCGGCCGCCCGCGTATACGCACGAAACTTTCGCCAGGCTGTTTATTGGTGTCGTATGCGTCGGGTCTCGCTAATTTCGATTAGTTGTGAACACTCAACTAGCATCGAACCACACGAAACTTAAGTTCGGACCACACGCACGCTTTTCAGCGCACGCTCACTCTTGTCCGCTCCCGGTTAGAAGTCTTGGCAGGCTTCGCTTCGTATTGAGCTGTCGACGGCGCTTCATAGTTCGCAAGTTGAATGTGGCTATAATATCGGTCAGTCAAGCTGCTGCAGGACAAAGCCGATGCGCACCCCGTGGCACGGCCAGACTGGACCACATGAGCGCAAGCGCGCACGCAAGCCATGTGGTGCACAAAGCAAATGTTGCGCATGCGCACTTCAGCTGCTTATAACTACGGTCTGCTATGTAGCGTATGGATACCGCAACCGCCGCGGGGTGCGGTGACGAGTTCGCTCGATGTGCGCGCATCAGCTCGATAAGAGCAACCGTGTTTTGCGCGTCGCAGGCGCCGAAATTCAAAATAGTGGCGCTTGCGCTAACGTCCAAAATCAAATTTCAACTCCGCACAACGGGGACGTTCAGTAGACGCTGCGTTGTGGACACGGCCCCTCTCCGCCGTGGCCTTCGCAGTGCAAGGCATTGAAGAATAGAGCGGGAGCACCGCCAAAGGGATCATGGGCGACCTTTGATTGCCAATAACTCCGCTTCTGCTGAACGCACTGAAGTATCTTTTGCGCCAAAGTACTTCTCAAGTTGTCTATCTTAAATTAAAATGGATTTCTCAACTGCGATCAAAAGGGTTCAGGGCCCTTTAAGCATAATTCTCCTGAAAAATTAGTAGGCAAGTACTATTGGCAGTCGTTGGCGGTATTTAATGGCGCATTGTTATCCGCTCTGTGCAGCCATGCAGCGCCATTACCACTCCAAGGAAAGTCATTCATTCATTCATTCATTTTTATACTTGTCTGCCTTTCTACACAAAAATTGTAAATCACTGATCGTACTCGCATCCCTAGGCAAGCATATTGTTACGTGTAGCTGATGCACAAGTCTATTTACAATATATTTACACGTAGACCAACGGTGGCAAAGATGGCGACGCTATATCAAGCGGGCCACGTCGTCTTCTTTCTCCTCAGTGCAGTCACACTGTGGCGGCTGTTCCGTAGCAATATAAACCATTTAATATGTGCCCTAAGAACGCGCATATAATGCCAGCTTCTTTTCTATAGCACGTCAAATTTGCGGCTCATAGTACATGCAAAACGAAATCATATTCAGCGCAACTCTTCAGTTGCAGTTTCTTTATCAACATTGTCATCATTAGGTATCCCAAGGAGAGCAGACGTTAAGGACATCGCGCCATTTTCACCACGCTGAATTCGCGAGAAAGGGTGGATGGAGGATGCTCTTGTTCTAGGCTAGATAAAGTCTATGTGGTGTCGGCGAACCGGAGCGTAGACGCGGTTCCCGTTAATATTTTTCGTTGTTACCTGGACGTCTCCTGCGTGAATATGGCACCGAACTTTTCGTCATCCGCATAAGCATGGTGTCCCAGTTGCAATCACTTGACGTCTGTATAAACCAACCCTTCGAGGACAGCGTCAAGCGCTGCTACGTGCAGTGGATGAGTTTAACAGAGACTGCTGGGACTCCCACTCCCACGGCTCTTGCGGCTATCTCCTGCCACTTTCTGTAAGTGTATTTCGGACGCTTGGGCCAGCATTCTCGAAGCGCGTTCAAGAAGTGCGGGATTAAAAATGTTCTCGAAGGCACGGAATACGAGTTTCTGAGGGAGGACATTTCTGTACAAGCGACTGACTTCTCTTCCTACAGTGCAAGCGGCTAGTACTACCAAGGTGCGATTTATCCAATGAAATGTTTTCACCAAGTGCCTTCTCGCACTTCTTGTGACATCACCTCTCTCGAGTTCCGCCTTTCATTCGCGTTGTATTTCGCTTTTTGTGTAGCCTCATTCATTTCTTGGTACGTCATTTTATGGGCATAACTGGTCAAATTATCATGACTATATAGTTTACCTCCTACATTCTTTCGAGCGACATCGTTTACAGGCGAAGTTATCAACCTGCGCAGGCGCCACCTACTGAGCCAGCTGCTCCCCCTAAAGCTGATCTACCTGTTGGACATGCTGCTGCACGTGTGCCACCTCGCCTCGGACGCAATCCTCGTGGTGGCCCTGCTGCGCTGCTCGCCCGAGTCGCTCGAGTGGGCGAAGCACGGGCACTGTGGGAAGGCAGGTGTCACGTGCGCTCGATGATCGTGGGCCTCGCGAGCATCGTCTACCAACTGGCCACCCTCGCGTGAGTGGGCCTTGCTTGACGCGGGACAGGGAGACGAGGTGGAACAGCGCGAGGACAAAGGAGGATGCAGGAAAAGCGCCTGTTACGTGATGCATCTTTACTTCCTTGTCCGCTTGCCGTTGCGCTGTTTTTTGTTGGCTTTGGAGATGAACCCATACGCGTATACTAGCCCTCAGAAAAATGACGGTAGAGGAAAGACGTCGCGGCAATTAAGGGGAAATTTTAGCTTGGCGTGTAATCTGAAGCTCGCGGATGCACAAAAAATCGAAATTGTCAGAGCAATTTCAACGGGCTTGCTAATTACGTAACGGTGTCGCACGCAACGTGATGGCTCTTAAGCAAATATACCAGCGTCATCTTGAAATGGAAAAGCAGCCGAAGACCGCGGTTACGATCTCTCACTGGGTCTCGCCTAGTGGATCTCACTTCGATGAGGAGCGGTCATGCTCCACTATACGCCAAGGTTCTGCACGTGCGTTACTTGTACCTGTAATAAGTAATAAATCTACAGCATAGCATACGCGCGTGGGACGCCCAGCGCAGCGTGTTTATGGCGCACGCACAGCGTATAGCACGCAACGTTAGGGCTATGTCCTTATTTTTTAGGCTATAGCCTCCAAAACAATGACTTTGCCTCAACGTCGCTTTGTATTTGATAACGTGGAAGCTTGGGCGGGTTGGTGGATCAATATCAACATCTCTGCACAGCGCAGAAGACGAGGACAGAAGGTAGGACACACCACAGGCTCTGACTTTAAGTAAGCTTTATTTGCCAAGCCGGCAGCACTATATACTTCAGACATGAGTATAAAGTAGTGAAAAACTCTGCCCGATGTCACACATCTCATGAACCCCTATCGCATCGCAGTCAAATACTTCATTTCGTTTTTCGCAAAAACATTAAAATTCCGCGCGTAACCACAGAACATGATTACTACGATCTAGTAATTAATTGCAATTCTTGCCACTTTCAAAAATTATTTTAAGGTGTTAACTGCGTGCTCTTGCAGTTTAGTTGTTGGGTACGGCCCCAATATTTTCCCCGGTGAGAGGGGCCATTTGTCCAAAGCCCACAATTTATCTCGTAAGAAGGAGCAGAAATTTATTCAGAGGACCGGTGAGTTATTCGGGGATTGGGCGAATATCCCCGCCTAGGCGTCGGCCACGAGCCCTTGAGCTCTGGCGGCTTCCTCGTACTTTTTTTTTCTGTGCTTCGCATGAATACTGCAGGGCAACCAGAGGTGACGAATATTTTCTCCTGATTCAAAGCAAGAGCACGCCACACTTTCGGCTCGTCCTATTGTATGTAAGAAACACTTTGTGCACGCTGTGCCTAGGCGTAATCTGTGTATTACTGCTTCCAGAGAACATGTAATCGTTACTGGAATAGGGAACCTTATTTTTAGGTCAATGTGAAATAAAAACCACTCTTCACTTTTCCCACTTTTCAAACCAGCTATCTTTCGATACTCGGACCGAAAGTTGACGTAAAGTGTTGCGTGCATCGCTTTCAGAGAGGCATCAGATGAGCCTTGTTTTCGCCATCATCCATACCATGCTGAATACGTCGGTTCTCGTCCGCTCCCCGAAGCTAAGCCGCATTGGGCTCGGTCACTACTTGGCAGTCTCGAGCTAAGCAGTATTGGGCTCGGTCAGTACTTGGTAGTCTAGTTTTCGCCATCGACCATACCATGCTGAATACGTCGGTTCTCGTCCGCTCCCCGAAGCTAAGCAGCATTGGGCTCGGTCACTACTTGGCAGTCTCGAACTAAGCAGTATTGGGCTCGGTCAGTACTTGGTAGTCTCGTTTTCGCCATCGGCCATAGCATGCTGAATACGTCGGTTCTCGTCCGCTCCCCGAAGCTAAGCAGCATTGGGCTTGGCCTGTACTTGGGAGTCTAGTTTTCAGCATGCGCCGCGCGTGCTAAACGGTCTGCCTCTGCCTTGACGGGAATACCACAGTGACTAGGAGTCCATTGAAATACTATTTCACGTTGCAAGTCTATCGCCTTTGTATATATATTTTGTACTCTATATAGCGGAGCACGATCATTTTTGTTCATGCTTATGGAATTAATGCTTCAATAAAGATGATTGAGAGCCACTCAGGATGACCCGTTTGAGTGTGGTTGTGAGCATAAGAACGTCGAGGCAGATATTACGGAATAAAGTTCTTCTGTGGTAGAGGTAGTGACGCTTGATGATTTGAACCTTCTCTGTTATATCGTAGAAGGTAGGTAGAATGCAGAGGTTGAACTTTCAATTTTGGAAAAGAGATCTGCGTATACCTGAATGTAATCCTTGTAGGTATGTTAGGTACGCCACACTGTTAACTCTCTCACAGCTACTTCCGGTAAGACACATTTACGAGAGATGCCCGACACTTTGAAAGCTCTCCAATCGATAGCAGCCGTGGGAGACACTCGGCTTCTGCTTGCCAAAACTTCTCCTCGGGGGACAATGCTGCTGCATTGTTGTATTGCCGCGTGCACATTTGCCCCGTTATTCCTGAGGAATCGGGTGACGGGCACGCTGCGTTGCGAGGCGAACATAATGGCAGTATTTCTCAACAAATCACAGTGCCCGAAAGAAAGATTGACATGCCTCTGCTATTTATTACTAAAGCACCGGCCGTTGCAAGGGGTATACTCCAATACATATACGC
Source organism: Dermacentor variabilis (assembly GCF_050947875.1). Lineage (NCBI taxonomy): Eukaryota > Metazoa > Arthropoda > Arachnida > Ixodida > Ixodidae > Dermacentor > Dermacentor variabilis. The sequence goes on from NC_134568.1 coordinate 4,975,169, forward strand.
AGACTTCTGGCCAGGAGATGGTCAAGAGCTTCATCCGAAGAGCGCGAGAGATTGTGAAGGACCTGGGCAGAATGCGCTATTCTTTGTCTTATGACTGCACTGTGCATGCGAAGCAGTGGTATGGTGAACAGCCCTGCTTCATTCCCGCAATGCGTTGTAGAGCATTTATCACCACGTCAATGTTCTGTTTCGTGTATTTTACTTGCGCTACATGTCCTTCTGGTTAACATTCCTGCCTTCTCTCTTTATTTCTTCCTCCTCCTCTCAAGGACAACACCTAAGGCCTTTTGTTGCCGAATATGACTTAGAGGCTTTTTATTGATCAATATACTAAACTTTTTCAGAAGTTTTTGTGCGGAAGGAAGAACAGCAGTTTTCTTCATGTGAGAGAGCCATGCCTCAGCTGATTAAACTTTATTAATGGCTTCTAGGCCTTGTTGCAGACTGTGCTGTGAGAAATGGATGTTTCAGCTAGAAATCCACGTACATAGATCGTATGCATATATCGAACAGCTGAAGGAGGCAAGCAAGTCCCTAGGAAGCTGATACATAATACCATTAGATAAGAGAGGACTCAACACCTTCCTTGCTGAACACGATGTGTTACTTTGTACTCATTTTTCTTTCCGTCAGCTAGCTGTATTGATGAGCACTGTCCTTTCCTTTAGAAAATATGAGATCCAACGCAGAGACCGACCAAAGATACCTAACTGATACAGGCCGTGTAAAACAAGGATGTGACTTGCTGTAGGAAAAGCCCGCTTAATATTGAGAAATGCAGCAACACTAATTTTTTCAAAGTAACAATCTTTTTGTGCGCTGAAAAAAGTTGTTACAGTGGATTACCAACATGCCCAAAGATACTCGCTTTCAATTTTTTTCACATTGCTGTTCGGACTCTGCATGCGTGACGAGATCCATGATTGCGTTCATAATGCAACGCCGTCTGCGGAACCCCACCATGTTACTGGACAGACCCTGGATATTTTCAACCCACTACTGAAGTATGCATCAATCATTTTCTCTATTGTTTCACAGATGTAGCTTACAAGGCTTACTGAACGAAATTGATCGAATGATATCTTGCCAGGCTTCAAGAATGGAACTACTCTCGCTGTTTTCCGGGAAGGCAAGAGGCGTTCTGAGGTCCAAATGTCAATGAGCTCTTCCAATAGGATACATGTTCCTGTTGGGCCAATATTTCTTAAAGCGCTATAGGTAGGCCATCTGGGTTTGCAGCAGTCTTGTTACAAGATTCAAGCGCACATTTCAGTTCCACGGTAGAAAATTACTGATCTACTTTCGGGATTTTTTCATTGCAGTGTGAGGGGACAGCTTCTGCGACCGATTTCTGAAACACTGCCGTGTTGAAAGTGCTCCCTGGCCGCAGTATAGTTATGCAATATTCATTAAGAATTGTCGCTGTGATTGCAAGGATAAGCACCCTGCGTACGTGGCGTTCTTCTTCGTCGGGTCCCTTCCGTTATCTGGCGCTGTTTTACTACGGATATGAACCAACTAGCCCAAAAATACGTCGCCTGTTGCGGGAACTTCGATTTTTAAGGTTAGATCCCTAAATGGGTGTTGCTGTGTCACCGGTCCACTAAAATGCCTTATAACGTTCCACAAATTCGGAGATGAAGTTACAGATGTTAATGAAAAGCAGAGTTCTTTCCGCCCCTTTCTACCTAGCTTCTGAAGTTCACGCCGCATCTTGGAGTATGTTTTTCAGCATCTATAGTAAGAAGTCGAGAAGGCCCGCCCGCCGGTGCATTCGCTTCGCTCTCTGTTGAATAGCACTGAGTAGTTCATATGCTGAATCGACAGCTGGATAACCTTTTGCAATAGAAATCATCCTGGATGTGAGTCTATGTTATTTTGAATAAGTGAAGCAAGGCCTTCTACATCGCTTAGTGTGTCTGCTTGCGGAGTCATATGGAACCTAAACGCTTGTCAGTTTGCTATTTTAGTAGTTCGCCAAGGCGCAGAACTGCGTAAGCGACAATGTCGGCTAAGTATTGAGAAGCGGTCACTTCCTCTTGCCTCCACATCTGTTCTTCACTTATGCCGCTTGCGGGATCACCCGAACCGAACGTAAGGTCGAGACAGCTGTAGTAGTTCTACCCACGTAAGAATGTCACGGAGAAGTCATTTAACAGACATAGGCCACTCTTCTCAATCGCCTTCCGCAGCATCTTTCTACGGTTGTCGCAGTTACCACTTGCCCGCATAACGGTATGCGCATTAAAATCGCCACATGTCACAACAGTGTCCTTACACGTTCATAAAATTCGCATAATGCAGAAAAGGAAACTTTCGTGGATAATTGAAAATATATACTGATTACTGACATGCTCACGCTTCCGAGTTTCACTTCGATTCCCATATATTCCGGAATACAATAAGTAGACGCTGCTAATTTTACTGACGGCAGCTTTTTACGCTATTGCTCTGCTTATACCAGCAGATCTATATGATGTGTAAACAACATAATTCGCAAAGAAATAGTCACTACCCACCCCGTCTTCCGTTATGCACAGCACAGGGAATGCATGCAGGGCCACCAGTTTCTGGAAACCTTCACTCTTGGACCTTAGGCCGTTAATATTCAATTGAAGCATGGCTCAGTATGGTAAGAAATTATCCATTATGAGCTTTCGGCACCTGACATACAGTATTTTGCATCGCTATCTGCTCCATTGACAATATCGCTGTGATTTCAGAAAGGCTATTAACTTGCGGAAGTGAGGTAGATATAGCTCTTAGGGCGGTGAAAAGTGTGGAAGGAATCAGTTTCTCAATGGAAAAGGCACAGGTCGTCTTTGTTGTCTCTCTTGCTGCTTGCCCTGTTCCCATACTGTTGTTCCTAGTATCGCGAAACTCTGTGGTGGAATGAGTTTTCTCCTTTGATGGTTCAAATGTTCATTTGGTGTTTTGCCTGGCGCCACATAGGTGTGTTGCAGAATCACTTTGGTTCACGTGAGTAGTTCGGCGGGTTTCTGGTCGGGGCTATGAGGTTTGTCTCCTTCTATCTGAATTCTTCATAAGCTTATCGTAGCTAGCGGTAGATTTATCTTTCTGGTGGGTGATCTGCAGACTTTCCTTTTGGTACATTGGGGTGTTCATGGTGCCCAAGTTGTAAGGGACGGCGTCATGGTGAGGCATGCTTCCGTAAAGAAGTTCTTGATGGCGTTGTCGTGAAGCTCCCTTGTAGTTCTGCCGACAAACATCAAATGCTGCGGTATGGAAACCGTCGTAATTCGCACACTTTGGTTGTCGTACTGACTGGTACCCCTTGTCAAGGTGATCTCTGCATGCTCGGTAGCGTCTGTTTCTCCTGCAGTTCTTCTATTAATGGCCAAATCTCTCAAATTTGTAACGTCGGTTGACTAGACCCAGATATTCCTCCACTGGGCGAATTGTAAAATAGAGGAATACTCTGCCAGACATCACTCGATCGTAACGGAAATGAAATCGCATTACTAAGAGGACGTGTCTTCATCGCGCCATCATCTCGTAGATAGTATCGCATTTGTCGCCGTGCAAGGCTTATCCCGGAGTCTTTCGAGTATTCCACAAGCTTTTGCTCAGTATATTCCAAAGGTACGTGCTTTATCCTTCCTACATTTCTTGTGTAAAATTCTGGTGCAAATGCTTTTACAGGCAAGCTAGCTCTTACAGACTAGCCAACAATAGTTTCTTGATGGAAAGAAGTGAACTTACATTCACCGGAAAGCTTCCGCCTTTGTTCAGTCTGAAGGATTGCAGATTCTCTCTCGCTGGTCGCACCATTATCGGAGGCAACAACATTCGGGTTTACTATAGTTTCCAAAAACTCCACTCTGTTCGACTGACCGAGAGACTACAGGAATGTCTTCAGCTCTTTCTTTTTCGTAGGTCACGTGCGCGTTTTTCTAGCCATCGGCGTCGCACTCAATATCTTCACCATCCCTTGATGAGCAACAAGTATATGTTTTCCCATTAGCGGATTCAGGGTTTCATCAGGCCTAACTTTCTTCACTGAGCTTGGTTCATCAGACATCTGCGCGCCTCGTTGGTTCCAGAACATGTGTGCGTGGTCCTATACCACGAGTTAGAGACTCACCGGACGTAGTGAGGTTCACTGGCTTAGCCACGTTGAAGCCATGTCGCGGTGACGGCCGACCCTGGTAGGCATTCGCGTCTCGTTGGCTGTCTTCCGCCACGATGGCGGTTGGTGACCGGGGCTACGTCACGCTGTGGCTTCCACTCGGTCCACTAGTACCCACAGAGAGGTCATAGTTGGGGCTCTGTAGTCATCGCGACTTGTGGTTTTCTAAGGTGCAACCAAAGTAGAGTTCACAAGCTTTTTTCTATCCTTCACCGATCGGAATTTGCGGGGTCCGGCGTTTCGAGACTACTTTTGTACGAGATTCAAATATATCCTAAAGGTATTTCTATACCTTCAAACTTGAAAAATGAGATCCTTGTACAAGCGAGAACTATTTAATAGACTTTCTACAACCTCCAAAACATTTGTCGGTACTCCTTTGAAGGGGACGGCCACACATCGCTTTAGGCCAACTCCGATTTGCCTGTCCGAATACATGTAGAACGCACAAACAATTTCCCGAGAGAACCGCGGAGCCGACTTGAGTAATGTTTGTTGCATTTGAGAAAGAAAGAAAGAAAGGCAAATTCTAATGACTGTGGGAAGCTGAATTTTGAATTAATACCTCACTGTTTCTACATAAACTGCCGAAGATCGGTAAGTTTGAAAAAAAGATAGAAGCATGAAGTTCAGGAACCCGTAACTCTGCATCAAAAACTGATATCGTAGTTTTGTACAATGCTTCCGTTAGAATATCTAAAGCGGACAAATTTTATGCCTGAAATTACAGCTTACGTAAATTTATTACGATGTCGGCAGGGATTTTACAAAAGCCTTACTCATAAATGAGTGGTATATTTTTAAGGGGCGTATAATACACAATACATAAGAAGTTTGCAGGGACAACATGGCCACAATTCGTACATGACCGGGGTAGTTGGAAAAGTATGGGAGAGGCCTTTGCCCTGCAGTGGGCGTAACCAGGCTGCTGCTGCTGCTGCTGTTGCAGATGATGATGATGATAAATCAGTATTTTGCGATTTAGGTTATTATTAGGTAAAATTTACACAATTGTTGTACCTTTCACATTGCTGAGTTAGAGAATTGAAAACTTGACAGTCCCATTTATAGAATTTTTGCAATTCCTAGACGTTTTTTATAAACATTTGAAGGCCTAAACGAAGAATTTGCGTGTTGCAGTGACTGGATTTTAACTTTGTTCTTTTAAATGCAAGAAGCTCTAACAAAATTGTCGAAGTGGTTACCGAGAAAAACTATTTTTCCGTTCACATGTGTTGAGATAGGAGCTTCCGAGCTAAAGCTTCCTCTTAAGGACTTTATTTTTGTACCAGTATATTCTCAGCATGTTTAAAAGTAAGAACAAAATAAATTTGTTCCATTTCCTACGAAGTTCTCCCTCTTAACATTACGTGCTCGGCCCAACAGCAAACTCCCCCCCACCCCCCCACCCCCCACCCCACCCCAAGATATCGGTCGCAGAAAGAGCAATATACTAGCGAGGTAAGTTTCCCTCGGCTCAAATTTTTTTGGGGCCAAACCTCGCGTTTCACTCTCACATAACGTAGAACTGCCGTGCCCAATAGCAGCGGGACATCGATATTACGTAGCGTAAGATGGCACGATATGCGAGCCAGTGGCGTAGACGAGAATTTTTTTCGGTGGGCGCACGCACTTGACTAGGGACGCGGGGCAGGGGGAGGGGAAAGAGTGCCGTAGAAAGGAGGCTGGGCAGGTGGTATCCTGGTATTCAGATATTTCTTTTATTTCTCTGGGAGGGGCCACGTACCCTGCGCGCGCCACCCCTCCCCCCTTGCCCCTGCCTTTAACCGTGATGGTTGCCAAGCCGGTTGAACTTGTTTATTGAGTCGCTTCCATGGTTACAACTAAGAGGGCTTCCGCGAGGCGGAAGTTGTCGTGGCACGTGGTCGGCGTGTTGGCTGCGTCATTTCTGCGGTCACAGCACCTTCTCCATGGCTGTCGTGATGATAAAGCGATAATTAAAATAAATTTAAAACATGATGCACTTTTTTTTCGTAGTACTCACAATATCGTATAAACGTAAACCGCACGTAACATTTATAACCAACAGCGATAGTGTCCGCAGATCGGCGTCAGTTCCCTTGCACGAGGTTCACGAAATCACCGCATTGTCATGATGCTACTGGCGTCATCCAACAAGCTTTCTCAGAAGCGTTGCAGGACTGCTTTAAAGGGCCCCTCACCAGGTCTGACCATTTTGAGCTGACAAGCGCAGAGGATACATTGCCCGATGATTATCGTGTCTACAAATAATACTTCGCTCCGCTCCGCGGAAAGATCTGAAATTTCAAACCGAAAGCCGTCTGCCCGCCCCCTCGCGGCCGCCGTGCTCCAAGCCGGAGGGTGACGTACGCGTGCTAGTGCGCCTACGTACACGTGTTCGGGCTGCGACGTCGCTCGTAGTGACACGTGACCTCGAGAATCATTCAAGGCAACATGTCCTATTTCTGTAATCTGCTGCTTGAATACACGAATTCAAGTTTAGAAAAATAATAAAACACACAAACCGAATGTTTGTGTGTTTTTGTTTTACTTCGCACCGCAGCAAGACAGATATACTTCCGTTTCGTCTGCTTCTTCCCACATCGTGTGGTCGCGCACGCCGACGCCGAAACGATGTCCTTTTCTAGCCTGTTCCAGCGCGCGATCACGCTCTGTGATCACCTTGGATCAGCTGTGATCAGCTCAGTATTCGTGTAGCACTGACTTATACCGCTAGTCAGGTGTCCTCGTGCACAGCGCGCAAAATCGTGCGCTGCGCGAAGCGAGACAATCGCAACAGCTCGCACTCGACGCCGTCAGCGGCAGTGCGCCGCGCCGCAAAAAAGCGAGGAGAAAAAAAAATGAAGGCGGGGCCCGTGACATATGCGACACGCCTTTCTCGAGATCCGATATAGGAGAACGCAGGGAAGGAATTTCGCTTGCGGAGGCTAGACGGGGCAAGTGGAGAGAGCGTCTCGCTTGGCAGTGGAGCTCGCCTCCTGAAGTCATGGGTTCGCGGCACTATTTCTATCTCGGCTATTGATGAGCTGGTTTGAAATTTCTTTCTTTCTTTCTTTTTGCGGCAGAACGCTCCCTAGAGGCCCCGTAACAGCTTCCAGCGTATTTGCTAATTTGCCATGTGGCCTGGTGAGGGGCCCTTTCAGAGATTCTCCGTGGTCCTCCTCTGCACCTACTACCACAGGTTGGCGGTGACGACCAACGAGAGGCCCCCTTCCTACGCGTCCGCCTGCCTCTTCTGGCTTCATGTTCGAACATGTTCGAACCGACAGCCGATACGGAAAACGATGGCGGCAAGGACGATGTTGAGTATGCCAACAGCGAGAGCGATGTGTGCACCTTCTCGCGCGTTGGCAATCTTAGCTGGTACGTATGTTTTTTTTTTTTCATGCAGCTGCACGTTCCAATGACAGGAGAAAAAATGCGCTAAAGTGTCACTGGGAACTTGCTGCTGAAGAATGCCGAAGCACTAACTTCTCATTAGATTGTAAACACAGGTGCAATTCCGCGATGTCAAGCACCTTGCCGCTGCTTGTCTAAAGTCCCGTGGTTTTTTGAGTGTTGATACACGATCGCGAACGTAAGTGCCGCGTTTCAAAGTGCGCACATGCAGTGCTGCGAGGTACAGTCATGGAATTTGCTTATGATACACATCCAGAGATGGCCAGAGTTATTATATGTGCAATATTCATACTATGGTTCGACGACTTTGCGATTGTGGCTCCATCAAGAATCGGTATGCGTGCTCCATGCTAGTGTTGACATAAAGATATGAGGCCGTTTAGCACCGCCGTGTGGTAAACACTATAACTGCAACCGAACGTCGAATGTCACTAGGCAAGCCTATACTCCATTTCATACCTCAGGTTCAACGCTGTGGAAGCTACGCACGAAGTCCGGTCACCAAAATTTATTACTGCGCGGGTTTCCGTCTATGCTTCGCAGCGTGCCAGCGGCGTTTGCTTGCGCGAGCATGCACGTGAAGCTGCCGCGACGGGCTGCAATTAAAAAATGCCGAAAAGAAAATTGATTTAAAAGAACGTGTTAGCAGCCGTATAAGTACACAGATTGTTTCTATGGGTAAATTCTTTTTTTTCATTCAGAACTGAGCTTACATATGGAAAATTTTCGCACAGATCGGGTCAAGAAACACCGAACTTTTTCTAAGTGCGAACCCAGCCACTGCAAGAAGTATCTCAAGTCTCCACAGCGTTGCACCTGATGTATGAAACGGAGTATAGCAACGCTAGCAACAACGCGTTTCCGCATTTGTCGTAAGGCTATCCGGCTATCGCGGAAATGGTCCGAGCACAGGACAGTTGATTTCGTCGGCACGAACTTATCTCTCCTCACCGCACGGACCCACTGCGATGCAAGCTTCTTGTCCTTCGGGAACCTGTGAAACGCCACATCGTCTCGCCCGCCTGTGTTCGCGCAGCCGAATGCTGCACAGAACGAGGGCATGCTGGGCGCCCTTGGCTGTAGGCACTCAGGCAGCATAGAAGGAAAGAACAGTTTACGAAAATCGCAAAAGAAAACAAACGTGAGCGGCGGCGGCGGCAGATCTCTCGTGGCGTCGTTCAGTAAAGAGCAGCACGGAAAGAGGCATGCCAGCACATGCCAGCACGCCGGTCCAGCAGGTCGGTCCCCGCGAATGACGGCTCTCTCGCCGGTTCTCTCCTCTGGCAACCACCTCACCCAGCGCTCCGGGAAGCGATGGGGGCGTGTCCGCGGGGGTGATTTAGAAAGCGATTTCCGCCCCTTATATTAACAAAACGAAGAAAAAAAATTTCGGAACCGTAAATTATTAGGTCTGTTCTTCCCCATCCCAGCAATTCATGGAAATTGAAAACCGTTTCAGCTTCCCTTTAAGGCGCACGTTCCGTGCTCCCGCTAACTTGCTACGGTGACGCAAAGGTTGTTTTTTTTTTGTTAACCCCCAAATAACGTGCGAACTTTTAAAAACCAGTTCAAATTAACTTGAGCCGCGTTGGTTCCGCCGATATGGGTGTGTATGCCCTGGGCTGAGCCAATTAGCTCGAAGATCGAAAACTATATGGTTGTCTACGTATATAACTAACGATAAATAGTCAGAACAGTTAGCCTAACTGTAGCTTTGCGGGAGCCCCGCACTTTTGTATCGTTTAAGCAGCACGCGTGGCGAATGCACAGAAAGACAAGAAAGCTTGTTGGACTGACGTTCACTTAAAGGAATACCGTCAAGACATTTTCCACTATAGTCGGATAGAACTTTAGAAAAAAGGGGGCGTTTACTCCTCCGCGGCGGAGGCGCACGAGCACCCACCAATGGGCACGCACTCTGGACTAACGTCATCAGCCGGACGGCCGGTGAGCCCGCCGGCGGCCGACGGAGATGGCCGCCCGCGCTTCGAACTGGGCGAGGTTGCGTCAGCTGTGTGCTTCAGCCCCTCGTCAGAGTGAATTCCAGTACTGTTTGTGATGGCCTATCATGTCGGAAATATTACTATGAGCTTACGATGCGGCATTTATGCCGCGTGCGTTTATTCTGAACCGTGATCCGGTGAAGGAACATTGCAGCGAGCATCGCTGGCCCTGCGCTACGTTTTGCCTGAAAACAGGATCCCGCGGCGACCGCTGCGAACACACATCCTGTGTGTTTCTTCCGTGTTGTTTTATGTCGCTCCTGAGTGATGTTACGACGAGAAAACTTTTCCAAAGACTGGTACCTACTGTTAGCGGCGGGTGTGTTCGTGTACTGTGTGGCTGCGTTTTTCGTCGGACGGGGTGAAGTGATGGAGCAAAAGCATTCTCAGGAGAAATCATAAAAGTGTGCGCGCATGAAACAAACCTACGAGTGTCTCAACAGAAAATATTTGCAGAAGAAGCCTTCAACGCAAAGATTTGTCGCCATCAACTTAGCGTGAACGATCATCGTCAGCAATGAGATAGCCGAGCGTCTAGCGACGGTGTTCGAGCGTTGTGTAGCACCGTCGATAGATTGCTGTCCACCAGTGATCACTGCACGCGCAAGCTGTGGAATGCGTGCTGTGAAATTGTGAAAACACAAAACCAAAAAATATACATTTTATGCTATTTAAAACCAAGAGTATTTATTTAAAACGATGAATAAAGCATTTTTGTACCTTTCTGCCTCGACCGTATTCTCACCCCAGGTTTGTAATGGTTGCGATAAATGCATTGTTTTATATAAGTACTTTTTTAATAGCAAATGATTCATTTTAAGCGTGGAAAACGAGTAGTAGATACGCCGTGTACATTTAAACAAGCGAAAAAGCCATGCAGAGCTGCTCTTCCTACTTTTGTCACTTGCAAACAAGCTAAAGACCAGACGACGGGCAGCGTTGTAGAAGGCACGGAGTTATTTTAGAGCGCAGCTCTTTGGCGTCCGTTCCTGGGTTTCGCGTCGTCGTCGGCGTTGTCGTCGGCCTCGTAACCAGCTCCGCCCCCCTTTCATCCCCCCAGCGCTAGCAGCGACCGACTGATACCGCTGGATGCCGCTGACGCCGCTAGAGAGTCAAGATAACGTGACTGCATAGAACACCGTCGCCGCCATGCAGAAAGAGGAGGAAAGGGTCCCCCCCCCCTGTTCTTGTGTGGCGGATAGGGTGCTCTTCAGTTGCCGACGCGCCGGTTATTTCACGTAGGCCCCGGCACGTCGACGAATACGTGACCACCTTCCCACGGCTAGACCTGGTTCTTAGCGCTGCGGAAGCGAGGGTATCATATTGTTTGTGTCGGCATCGGCGGCGTTGTCCCTGAAACCAACTCCGCAGCTGGGGTTGACTCACTATCGGCGTCAGCGGCATCAGTCAGTCGCTGCTATCTCTTCCCTCCTCCCTTTATCGTGTTGTCCGCTTGCTGCGCGCGCTTCTGCCCCCATCGTTTGCCGCTGGGTGTACACGCCGCCCCCCTCCCCCCTCTTCCTGCGAGTCTCCGGTTGTCAAAGCGCCGGCTCGAACTTAATTCCTTTCTTCGCTCCTCCTCCAATGCAACCCCTGTGCGGTGGCAATCAGAGAGCCAGATCGGTGGCGGCGGATCTGTATATGTGCACCGCCCGAGCCGAAATTGCCGCTGCCGTTCGCCCTGTGCGGTGGCAATCAGAGAGCCAGATCGGTGGCGGCGGATCTGTATATGTGCACCGCCCGAGCCGAAATTGCCGCTGCCGTTCGCCACTGCGAAATTATCTGCCAGTTCTTTCTGAGCCATGAGCGAGACGACCGATGGAAGTCCTCCGTCTGCTGCTGCTGCTGCTGCTGCTAAACGAGCTGCCAGAGCAGAGGCCCAGCGCCGTCGCCGTCAGAATCCAGAGGTGCGTGCCGCCGAAGCAGAAGCTTACCTAGTGGAGTCTTTGTTAAAGGAATGCGTGTGAAAAATAAAAAAAAAATTCTGTGATAGCGCATACATGTGTTGCTCGATTTCTTTGCCTCAATCTATCGAAAAGGTGAAACAGCTTATTTGCTGCGCTCAAATTTCGCATTAGGAAGTAACGTAATCGTCGGTAATTTTTTCTGTCGCTATCCGGCATGTGCTGTAGCACATGAGAGCTCTACTAAGCCAGTCATCAAAGTACAAAAGTCTTTATTTATACCGAGAATTACGCGTTTCCGGAGCACGATTTTTCGAGCGGGACGATTTTAGTCGCGGAGGCAATCGGCTGTCGCCTTTGGTCATCTGTGCGGGGCCTCCCCTTTTTTCTAAAGTTGTATCCGACTATAGTCGGTTCTTCCCGTCAAACGAAGGCCGAAACCTGTTAAGGCCTAGAAAAATACCGACAATTCGTCAGAGCACTCCAAATATTTTTATGTACTTAGTTTATACAAAGAAGTTAGGGTTTCCTTACCCAGGAGGTGGACTTGTCGTGTCGTCACGATACATCGACTCGCTCCATTCGTGCGGTCGTTGCTGCTGCCACATCCGAGCGCCGTAAGAAGCGCGCCCAGCACTCGTGCTTGACTTGTATGGGCAACGTCCTCATACGGAACCTACATGGCGTCAACAAATTTCGCTCTGTCGTGGCGACACGGTAATGTCGATGACGTCAGGTCCGGGATTTCTAGACGATTTTAGTATCTAAATTAAGACATCGGGACGAGGCGAGGAAATGATCGCGTACTTATAATTAAGTGCGCGTTAATGAAATCCAGCAGGTCAAAATTATTCCGAAGTCCCCCACTACGGCGTGCGTCATAATCAGATTGGGGTTGTGGCGCGTGAAACCTCAGTATTTTATTTTATGTCATGTTTCTGCGGCCACGTGACTTTATCACGGATGCACCCTTGCTGCGCCTGTGCTTTGGTTCGGCTCGCCGCTCGCTGAATTTTATTACATGAGCGAAATTTGACACAATTTCCCTACAGTGGTGCAAAATAGTGACCGCAAGTGAATTGAACGCCGTTAGCTCCCGTCGCGTCGTAGTATAAACGAAACGCTTCAATGTCAGTCGCGGGTTAAGTTCTTTTTCCTAGGTTATAGAGAATGTGAGGATTATTAATGCCCTAGCATTGGGCATTAATTGGGCATTGGTCATTGTCAAAGCGGAATAAAGTGTATGTGTGTTAAGTGGTTCACGTGGTAAAGGTAGAGGGAGGATGGGAGAGCTCAACAGAGCGTGATGTGCGTATTTGCGTATGTATGTATGTGCAGTCGAACGCCTGTATAACGAAATTCTCGGAACCTACAATATTTTTTTTGTCATGCAGGTCACTTCGTTCTAATGGCCGGGCTTCGTACCGCGCACAACAAAGCAGGTTAAAATTGTTCACCATTAAAGAACCTTTATTAAAGATGAACTCAAGAGACACTTAGTGAAATAAGTCGCTTTTGTTTTGATGCCCACTTTTTTTTTTACATAATTAAGCGACTGAAGCCACGCTTAGCGCACCTAAATTCACAGCACGCTGCGCGGTTAAACGCAGGAATTAAATCTGCAGATCGTCGGATGCCGCCATCGCTTCCCTTTCCGTCAAGATTCTTTGTTAGTTTCCGTGATCTTCGTCACTGTGGCTTTGTTAACATTCCCGTGCTTTCCTCCTTAGACGGCTTTCACGACGCCGTCAGTCGTCAGTTACGATTACATCATCACGTCTTCATCACCTGCGACGTATGCGTCAGCCATTGCACACGCTGATGCGTTACAACCAAGCAGCGTATAAGTTGCGAGCGATTTCTGGAGCAGCGCAGCAGGACGAGCAGGTGTGCTCGTCAAGTGCGTGGCTAGCATTGTCGTTAGCGCTAGCGCAGAGCGCGTTTAGGTGATGTCTGTGGACAGGGCAGTGGCGGCTGCGGTATACGTAGCAGCACTAGTTGTGAAGAGACAAATCAGCCATTGGGGGCGCCTAAATCCCTTTGTTTATATATATATATATAGTGACACGCTGACGAAGATGTTAGCTTGGTCGGAAGAAGACTACGCTCTGGGTTGCGCGCGCTGGCTACCATCTTGTCAGCTGCTATAATTATTGTATTATATATATATATATATATATAATATATATATATATATATATAATCATCATCATCAGCCTGGTTACGCCCACTGCAGGGCAAAGGCCTCTCCCATACTTCTCCAACAACCCCGGTCATGTACTAATTGTGGCCATGCCGTCCCTGCAAACTTCTTAATCTCATCCGCCCACCTAACTTTCTGCCGCCCCCTGCTACGCTTCCCTTCCCTTGGGATCCAGTCCGTAACCCTTAATGACCATCGGTTATCTTCCGATGGTCATTATATATATATATATATAATGACCATCGATGGTATATATATATTGTGGGGTCTTGGGGTCTCACAGGAGTACCGACCACCGCGGGTTCGAGCTTAGCGAGCCACAGGGCCGCGTCAGCCGTCAGCCTCTAGCGCCGCTGCGCGCGAGCTCAGGCCACAAGGGGCTACCGAGCGACGCACGCAAAAACACAGTATTGCCCTAAGATGAAGGAAACCGTTTATTGTCTCCAACGGCACCCAACACTGCACAAACGCCCGGTCCCGGGACGGCGGGGAACCAAAGGGGTCCCGCACCAAGGGCGAAAAATACAGCTAGGGGCGCCTGTAGCACGTCGCTGCGAGAGCACAGGCTCAAGCTGGGACGCGCCGCTAGGAAAAGTCCCGGCGGCTATGCTACTTGCTCTCGCGATAACCAATGGGCCAACGCGCGAGAGCTCGGGCAATCTCCTTCGGCTTGGGCCTCCGATGAGTGCGGCTCGGCGTGGTACGACCTCGCGCGAGCACTAGGCACCCGTTCTTCGGCTTAGCGTCGGGATAGGAAACAACACGAGGTACGCGCTCCCCGCACGGGCAAAGGCGCCGTGCGTGAGCTCAGTCCCAGTCACAAAAGGTGTCGGCGGACGAGAGGAAGCATGTACGTACCGGGTGCCGTCCCAAGGAGAAGAGAGCCGGTCCCGTCACGGCAGTAGCCACCTGGGGCCGCTGCGTGACGTCACTAGCTCCGCCCTCACTGCGAACAATGGCGAGTGGAACGCCACCGCTAAAACTGGTTCGGAGCAAGAGCGAGGTGGCTTGGATTGCAGACATGGGTGAAATGCGCCCGCGCAATGGCGCGTCGAATTCCCCAAATCCCCACATCCTCCTCTCCTTAATTGCCCCCCTACCAGTCTGGCGAAGAAGCTGGTAGGGGCTAATGCACCAAAGACAACTGAGCCTTTCATGCACTAGCTAATTGCTACCTCAGCCCAGCAAGCACTATGCGTACAAAAAAAACATAGATACAATGATAACTGAAAAATAATAAAAAAAATAATACACTCTAAAATACAAGAAAATGACGCCGCGAAGGGGGGAAGAAATATTAACAAGAGAGTCTGCAGCTAGCGCGGGACAATGTCCGGGGGTGCGAAGAGAACGCGGCGCGTATAGTTCTGTGGCTAGGGCGGTGGCCGAAGTCGCGGGAGTTGCGAGCGTAGGCTTGATTGCAGGCCAGGTAACGCAGGAACGGGCTCACCGTTGTTCCATCGAAGTTGCCGGCGAGCCCGATGAGTTCCGCTTTCGTGGAGGTGGTGGTCCCGTCCACCATCGTTGTCCGCGGCGATCCGATGGACTTGGTGCGGCTCCTTCAGCTTGCTTCAATGAGCAACAGCCTTCACGCACACACACACGCACACTCTCCTCGTGGCACCGCGCATCACTCCTCGCCGTCCGCCATGCCGCCCGTCGGCCACAACGCGCCGCGCCGATCCAGGCGCGAAGCTTCCCTCTCTCCCGCACCAACGAGTCAAGGGGACCACTGTCACCCCCGCGCTGCACGACACGCCAGTCACCGACCCCCCTCTTGGCAAAAAAAAGCAAGAAAAAAACGAAAACGAGAAGAAAAAAAAAAACACGCACACAGAAGAAAACAAGAACGGTCAAAATCTATGTACAAGTAACAAAAAATGAACTATACAACTGTACACTTAAACATTAAAGCAATAATTACTCAGCATGCGTACCCAAAAATAAAAATAAAATGCACACTGCTACTACACACTGCTAACAACTGTAGCAGAAAGCTGGGCTGGGGCCAGCTTCTTTTCGTGCACTGGCCGCAAAGAAGCTAACCCACTGAGGCTAAGCAATATTACTGAGGGCCTTCGGTGGCGGAAAGAGTCCGCCGTGAGGCGCGATATCACACAGGTGACCGTCTCCTCAGGTTGTACCGGTGCGAGGTCCGAATGCGGTCCTTCGCCCCGGGTGTGCCCTGTTGCTTGCGGGTGGTGCCACTGGGCACCGGCGCGAGCTCGTCGGACCGCGACGCAAAGGCTTTCAGGTCGGCGATATGGGCACGGCTGAGTTTTCCCGAAGGGGAATCCTTCAGCAAGTACGCGAGCGGAGACCAAACTTTCTCTACTCGGTACGGACCAAGCCACTTAGGAGCGAGCGAGGCTGAGAACCCCTTGCTCGCGTCGCTAAGAGCGTGGTTGCGCTTCAGGACTAAATCACCTACCTTAAATGAAAGATGGCGATGCTTCCGGTCGTACTGAGCCTTCTGCTGGGCCCTGGCCGAAGTCAAACTCTGCCTTGCTCTACAGAGAGCCCGACAAAGCCTGTCCCGAAGTGC
Organism: Dermacentor variabilis; assembly: GCF_050947875.1. Classification (NCBI taxonomy): domain Eukaryota; kingdom Metazoa; phylum Arthropoda; class Arachnida; order Ixodida; family Ixodidae; genus Dermacentor; species Dermacentor variabilis. The sequence continues at coordinate 4,991,376 of NC_134568.1, forward strand.
TGAAGCGTACGCAGAACAGTCTGCCGGCGCCTCCTCATCCCCGAGCTGACATTGAATGACACTGGTCACCGGATTTGCCAGCTCCCTTCCGAAATTGAGGAAAGCGGGAGAGAAACCAGTCGAGCGATTCTCGGCGGTTCGGATTGCGAACGCGAGCTCACTCAAGTGGTCTGCCCAATCCTTTTGACTCACGGCAAAGGCCGCCAACATTGGTTTGAGGGTTCTATTGACCCTCTCCGTCAAATTGGACTGGGGATGGTAGGGCGACGTGGTGCAGTGATTAATTCCCAGGGAACGGCACGTAGCACCAAACACCCGAGCAGTGAAATAAGACGCGTTGTCCGTAATTAGTCTTTTCGGAAAGCCGAACCGACAAAAAACTTCCTGTAGCCTCTCCAGCACCGCTCGCGCGGTCACTTTTCGAAGCGGAAACAACTCCACCCACTTCGAAAAATGATCGACGACTACCATCAGGTGTGTGAACCCCTGCTTACTCCTGGGGAAAGGCCCCATAAGATCGCAGGTGGCCACTTGCCATGGACGCTCACTGTCAATTGGTTTCATCAACCCGGGCGGCTTGCCACCCCTTGATTTCACCGTTTGACAGACATGGCAGGAACGGCAATAGCGAAAAATGTCCCGCTTTATGCCAGGCCAGGTCACAGTTTGGCTTAGTTTCGCAAAAACTTTGGAGCCACTCAAATGACCGGCCAATGGTTCGTCATGAGATGATCGCAACAGTGCGCTTCTCAGACTCTTGGGGATAACCACCTTAAACGGGTCCACAGCCTCGTCATCGGTGGCTATGTATTTCAGCAGGAGCCCATCGTGATCCAGCAAATATGAATCCGCGGGGGACCCAGCGACACACGCTGGTTCCGGCCCCCCTGCGCCCGCCGCACTACCAGCAGCGTCTCGGCGCTCCGTCTCCCTGAGACCGTCGCTCACTCCGCGACAAAACGGATCAATTTGCTGGGCCTTCAGTAGCTCTTGCCTGCTGAATGCGATTCCAATTCTCCCAAAGGGGAGTCTGGTCTCGTCCCCACTCAGGACTGCAGCCAACGGCGTTGTAGGTTCGCTTTCGAGAAGCTCCCCCGCTCGCTCGTTTTGCGGCGCGCTGCTTGCCTGGAGAGCGGAATGACAGGTTTGCCCGCTTGCGGACTCGCCTCTCTCTGCGCTCGTTTCGCCCCCGACGCTTGCTGGCGCAAAGGCACCAGCAGCGGTTGTAACACCTGGAGGAATGCTCTTGGTGCACAGTGGGGCACGGGATAGCGCGTCAGCTACCACGTTGGTGCTCCCCTTTCGATACTGCACTGAAAAGTCATAATGCTGTATCAGGAGAGCCCAGCGCGCCAGCCGGCCCGCAGGCTCACGGAGCCGCATCAGCCAACTGAGCGCACTGTGATCCGTTTGCACTACGAATTTCGTCCCATCAAGGTACACATCGAACTTACGTAGTGCAAACACGATAGCGAGGCACTCCTTCTCGGTCACGGAATAATTCCTCTCTGCCAGAATCAAGGAGCGGCTGGCAAAGGCCAACGGCTGCAACACACCATCGTATTCCTGTAGGAGGACTGCTCCTAAACCCAGATCGCTCGCGTCGGTCTGGACAACGAACGGTCTGGTCAGGTTGGGGAGTCTGAGCTGCGCTGTCTCCGCAATGGCGCTAGACAGTTGGCGAAAGGCCTGCTGCTGCTCAGGTCCCCACTGCCACGCGGCCGACTTACCCAAGAGCTTGCTCAAGGGTGCCTGCACTCGGGCACAGGACGGAATGAATGACCGGTAAAAGTTGGCCATTCCCAAAAAGCGGCGAAGGCCACGTACGTCCTTGGGCGCGGGGAAATCGAGGATTGCCCGAAGTTTCTCCCGGTCCGGCTCAATGGAGCCTCCGCCCAGCGTAAACCCCAGTAACTGAACTCGGGTTTGCGCTAGTTGGGCTTTCGCAGGATTCAAAGTCATCCCGGCGGCCCGCACCCTCTCGAGCACATCGGCAACATGGGCCAAGTGTTCATCGAAGGTTCGTGAATAAATCACGATGTCGTCGAGGTAGCACATGCAGTATGACCACTTTGCTTCCCCGAGGACGCGGTCCATGAGTCTCTGAAAGGTCGCAGGACCGTTGCATAGACCAAAGGGCATACGAGTAAACTCAAATAACCCTCTGTGGGACGTGAACGCGGTCTTGCACCGGTCACGTTGATCCATCCGGACCTGTAGGTAACCTTTGGAGGCATCCAGCGTAGTAAAGTACCTCGCACTGCCCAAGGTTCCTACGATGGAGTTAATCGTGGGGAGCGGATAGGCATCCTTGCGAGTCACGCCGTTCAGACGGCGGTAGTCTACGCACAGGCGATGACTGCCATCTTTCTTAGGCACCAACACAATTGGAGACGCCCAGGCGCTGTACGAGCGGCGGATAATGTCGGCCGATAGCATCTCGTCCAGCAAACCATCGATCACCTGCCTTTTGGCTAGGCTGACGGGCCGGGGGTTACACTTCAAAGGAAGCGCGTCTCCAGTTTCGATCGCGTGGCTCGCCAAATCGGTACAGCCAGGTTGATCGGTGAAGAGCTCTTCGTGCTGGCATAACAGTGCCGACAAGCGAGCCTTCTGTGTATCATCCAAATGAACCGCACAGGCGGCCAGAGGATGTGGTGCCTCTTCGTGCCGTGTCGCTCGATCCCTATGGGGACTTTGAGTCGACAAGCGCATAGCGCAGGGGCCTGCCCCCGCATTCTGCGCGCGACGCGGTTCGTGCCGTGCCTCTCGTTCCCAAAGGGGAGTCTCAGCAGGCGAGCGCACAGCTCGAGGGCTTGCCCCCGAGCTCGGCGCGCGGCACGTTTCCGACGCCCCATCTGCACAGGCAAGATCGGACGCCGGCGGGCTGATGAACGGCTTTAGCAACGTGAACGGTCCGTCGCGATAGCCGCCATTCGCAATGTCCACAACGATTCCTGTTTTAAGGAGAAAGTCCCTTCCGAGGATCACAGGAACACTGAGCCCGGGGAGATGAACGAAACGCGTGCGTCTCATTCGCTCTCCCCACCTGACAGTCAGCCTTGCGGCGCCCGCCGAATGGGCCACGCCTTTCGCAAGATTGAGTGTCGTTCGGCAATCCCGCAAGTGCACTGAGTGCTTCTGCAAGTGGGATAACACCTTTTCGCCGAACAACGAAGCGCTTGCGCCCGTGTCCAGCAGCGCAGGAAATTCGCGGCCGACAATGGTCACCGGAATAAAGGGCGCGTGCGCCCCAGCAACACAACCTGCTCGGTACGCCGAGGGGACAAGCAAGGTTTCGGTCACCCGTGCCTTCACGAGCGACCCGCGCTCCCGTTTCCCGACCTCGCAGGAGGCCTGGGCGCGGTGCAGTCCCTTGCTATATGCCCTCGCTGTTGGCAGCGAAAACAGCGCACTCCGCCGCGGTACCTTTCCCGAGGCGGAGCGGCCTCAGCTCCCTGCCGGGGTCGACTCGCTGCTTGACCAAAGGGCCTGTTATCACGAGCGTCCGCCTCTGCGATGCGTTGGGTCGAAGTGCGTCCCTGCGCATGCATTTCGGGCAGCGGTGCAGCACAGGCTGCCCGCCTCCCGTACGTGTAGGGATCTAGAGCGCGCGCGCTCAGCTCCCAATCACACCCGCTTGTAGCCGCAAAGGCAGCTTCGCCGGGTTGTTGCCGTTGGGGGAGGGGCACAGGCCCTCCCCACGCGCAGCGTGGCTCAAGGGCCTCGCTGGCGGGCGGCGGTGGGCGATAGGCTCGCGCGGCGAGAATGTCGCCTTGAATGCGCTTTGCCTCGGCGGCCAATTCTTCTAAATCTCGGAAGCGGCCGCCGCGCAGGTACGCCGAAAAGGTCGGATGTGCCTGCCTGATCACCCGCTCGACGCGTTCCTCGTTCGAAGCTTTGGGCTCGGCGATTAAGAAAAGGTCTTGCATCGCGCGTACGTACTCCTGAAGTGACTCGTCAGGAGCTTGTGTACGTAGCTCAAGCTCTCGCCGCATCCTACTCTGGTAGTCAGCGGGTAGGAATTCGCGCAGGAATGCCACGCGGAACTCCTCGAGGGTTGTTGCACGGTATCCGGAAAGCCGGTACCACCTAGCCGCAGTGTCAGTAAGCGCTACCGGAACGACGCGTTCCAGCACCTCCTGATCCTCCAAACGATTTGCCATCTGGTAGCGTACCAGGGAGTCACAATAATCCCTGGCACTGAGCAGGTCACCGTATCCGCTGTAAGTCGGGACTGCCAACCGTACAGCGGGGTGCGCGCATTTCGGTACAGCCGAAAGCGCCTTAACTGCCCCCGAGAGTGACTGAATCATTTCGGCGGCGTTTTGCAACAGCGTCTGTGCGCCTGCTCCAAAGGGAACCGTTGGCGCGTTAGCGGCGTGGTCGAGCAAGGGTGAACAGTCCTCCAGCTCGATCAGCGGCGCGGTTTCCACAGGGATACCGGCCGCGGCGCCGCCAGCCCCAGAGCAAAACGGGCTCCTAGCGGGGTGCGCCTGCTGTCGTTCACAGCCGCCACTTGAGGCAGCTATACGTGAATTGCTTAGGCCGCTTGCAGCCAGCGTCGACAAAACAGGTCCGCGCTCGAAAGTTGCGCCACTGGGCACAGCCGAATGTACTCCAAAGGGAGACGGGTGAGCGAAATTCGTGGCTGCAGCATTGTAATCCCCACAGGGGGCCGTGGCAGGCCACTGGTTTTGGCTGCTCATTTGAGTAGCAGCCATCGGGCAAACGTCGGAGAGGGCTAAGGCCCCGTTTCCGTGCTGCGCTCCGTAAACTCCACAGGGAGCCGATCGAGAGCGCTGCGACATCGCACTGCCTTGCATTCCGAAGGGAATCGTGGCAGACGAATGTGCTGGTGTGCACTGTTCGGGGAGGGCTCTGGCCCCGTTCCCAAACAACGCTACTGCTCCAATGGGAGCTGGTACGTAGCGCCTCGTGTTGTCGTCCCCACAGGGGGCTGCGACAGGTGAGGATGCATAAGCTCGCTGCTCAAGGGGAGCACTGGCCACGTTATCGAGCAACGCGGCGTCTGCTCGCGGTAACAAAGGGCAAAAGTCACCTAACACATGACAAAGGTCACTCGGCCTAGCAGACATAACGCGGCAAGTATAATATGCAAAGGCGTACTAACTCGGCTAAGCACAGACAAAGGCTTAATGAGCCTTTGAATCCGCGTTGGGCGCCAGTGTGGGGTCTTGTGGTCTCACAGGAGTACCGACCACCGCGGGTTCGAGCTTAGCGAGCCACAGGGCCGCGTCAGCCGTCAGCCTCTAGCGCCGCTGCGCGCGAGCTCAGGCCACAAGGGGCTACCGAGCGACGCACCCAAAAACACAGTATTGCCCTAAGATGAAGGAAACCGTTTATTGTCTCCAACGGCACCCAACACTGCACAAACGCCCGGTCCCGGGACGGCGGGGAACCAAAGGGGTCCCGCACCAAGGGCGAAAAATACAGCTAGGGGCGCCTGTAGCAAGTCGCTGCGAGAGCACAGGCTCAAGCTGGGACGCGCCGCTAGGAAAAGTCCCGGCGGCTATGCTACTTGCTCTCGCGATAACCAATGGGCCAACTCGCGAGAGCTCGGGCAATCTCCTTCGGCTTGGGCCTCCGATGAGTGCGGCTCGGCGTGGTACGACCTCGCGCGAGCACTAGGCACCCGTTCTTCGGCTTAGCGTCGGGATAGGAAACAACACGAGGTACGCGCTCCCCGCACGGGCAAAGGTGCCGTGCGTGAGCTCAGTCCCAGTCACAAAGGTGTCGGCGGACGAGAGGAAGCATGTACGTACCGGGTGCCGTCCCAAGGAGAAGAGAGCCGGTTCCGTCACGGCAGTAGCCACCAGGGGCCACTGCGTGACGTCACTAGCTCCGCCCTCACTGCGAACAATGGCGAGTGGAACGCCACCGCTAAAACTGGTTCGGAGCAAGGGCCAGGTGGCTTGGATTGCAGACATGGGTGAAATGCGCCCGCGCAATGGCGCGTCGAATTCCCCAAATCCCCACAAACTAAACGTGGAAATCGCTAAAAGCAACAACCTTGCTGCTGAAAATGATACGCTTCGATCAATGCACACCAGTCTGGAAAGAAAGGTGCTCGATTCGGACAAGCGACTTGTTCTGTCCGAGCAATATTCAAGAAGGGCGAACCTTGAAATACAAGGAGTCGTCAAAAGTGACAGCGAATCTATGGTTGACATAGTCTCAAAGATAGGAAATGCAATCAGTGAGTCAATTCAAGAATGTGACATTGCATCCTGTCATCGGGTACCAACACGAAAAGCAGACAAGTCAAATATTATAGTTCAGTTCCGGTCTCGAGCCAAACGCGATACTGTCCCGCAGAAAGCCAAGAAGATGAGGCTGAAAAACGCTGACATTGGACTGGAAAATTCTGACCCTGTATACGTCAATGAGCACCTCTGCCCGGCACAAAAGAAACTGCTTGCTTTCACTGTTAAAAAAAAGTATGAGCATCACTGGAAGTCTGTGTGGTCACAGAATGGAAAGATTTTCATGAGGCGATCCGATGGCTCAGCGGTTGTGCCGATAGCCAGCGAAAGAGACCTTGTCAAGCTCTTCTCGCTGGAAAGCAGTCGTGCAGAGCCAGTAATAGGCGATGATCATAGCACACCTGGCAATTGAAATCTGTCGTCGTTCTGCTCTTTGATCACAAAACAAACAAACAAAAATGACTTATCACGAATTAGCCCTACCACAACAGGTGAAGCTAATAGACCCAAACTGTGAAACCGCTTTGCACCTTAACGCCCGCTCGATAGGCAACAAGCAAGACGAAATCGTTCTACTTCTAAAACAATTCTCTTTCGAGTTTACGATTTTTATGCTCACCGAAACGTGGTATCAATTAAATAGCAAGATGCTATAGCTGCCTGGTTACGAAATGTTTTTCCTTAACAGATTTAACAAACGCGGTGGCGGTGTTGCTATCTATACTCTCGCGTGCAAAAGGTGCCACTTTCTGCCTAACCTTAGTGACGTTACCGATGATTATGAAGTTCTAACAATACAAAATCGAAATCAAATCATTTCAGTGGTATACCGCCCCCCAAATGGTAACATGAAACATTTTACGGATTATTTTGACCAGATTCTAGAATATGCGTCACCAAACAAATGTTCGTTTTTGTGCAGCGGTGATTTTAATATTAATATTCTAGACCATAATGCTACTGTACATGATTTCAACATGAAAATTCTCTCCTGTGGTTTTGTCAACTTAATAGAAACAGCAACACGTGTCACATGCGCTACTGCGTCGGCACTAGATTTAATAATTACGAACATTGAAACGAGTGTGCTCTCTGCTGGTACAACTGCTTCTGATGTGAGCGATCACTGTCCGGTATTCGTCGTTTTTCGGCATGAGCATGCTAAGCGAAATACTGTTAAAGAATCTGTTACTGTGCAGCGCATAGCTGATGCCTCTTTGGAAGCCTTTAAGCAAGACATTATGAACTTCGACTGGTCCTGTGCTGCAGAAAAGTGATGTCAATGATGCGTACGACCTTTTTTTTCACCATTTCCTTCGTTTCTATTCCAAGCACTTTCCACTCGAAACGTACACGAAAAATACGAAAAAGATAAGGAAACCATGGGTAACAAAAGAACTTTTCAAAATGATAAAGGACAAAAATCGTCTCTATCAAACGTTCCTTCGAACACGTGCAGAGGATACACTCCTTCACTTTAAAAAGTTCAGAAACCGATTAAACTGTGAGCTACGGAAAGAGAAGACATCATATTATCAGGAGCTCTTTTGTAACGTCAGTTCAAGGAGACCAGATATTGCCTGGAAAGTTTTAAACGATGTCCTAGGTCGCCGTGCGAATAACTCTGTCACAAAATCTATGCTAGTAAATGGCAACAAAATAAAAGGGAGGGCACTTGCAGAATACTTTACCAACATTTTCTTAATAACGTTTCATCTCAAGACCTCAGCGACATTACAATCACCACTTATCCTAGTCAGCTTAGTGACACTATATTTTTCGAGCCTACTGATGCAAATGAAGTTTATAACGTGTACATGGGAATTAGTAACAGTAAAGCTTTAGATATCAACAGTATGCAGATGAAACCATTGAAATATGGGCTACCCATAATTTGTCCCTTGATTTCACACATCTACAATCTTGCATTTGAGTGCGGGGTTTTTCCCAATGCAATGAAAACTGCAAAAGTATCAGTCATTTTTAAAGGGGGCGACCAAAACGTACCAACAAATTATAGACCAATTTCAGTACTCCCTGTGTTTTCCAAAGGTCTGGAAAAAGTCATTTCTTCAAGAATAAGTAAGTTTTTTGACAAACATACAGTAATATCTGAGTCACAGTTTGGTTTCAGAACCGGTAAATCTACAGAAACAGCGTTATTAACAATGAAGGAAATAATTTTGAATAATATTAATAAGAATTTGTATACGGTGGGCCTTTTCCTTGATTTTAGTAAAGCTTTTGACTGCTTAAATCACACCATTCTTGTTAACAAACTTAAAATGTACGGAATCCGTGGTAGACCACTCACATTGCTTGAAGGATATCTCCAAAACAGAAGCCAGTCAGTGTCTTTAGATAATGAACTCTCATCTCTTTTGCCTATCAGTTGTGGTGTCCAACAAGGGAGCATATTGGGACCCCTTTTTTTAAATACGTACATAAATGATATTGTAAGCATAGATCCTTCCATTGATTTTGTAATATACGCGGATGATAGCACACTACTTCTTTCAGGCCCTAACCTTAATGATTTAATGGTGAAATGTAATGACCTACTGATTAAATTGTCTAGGTGGTCAAGGATGAATAAAGAATTAATCCTACAAAGTCCAAGGCTATAATATTTCGTGCAAGAAACAAACCGATAGGACCGCATTACATGCTTCACTTTGAAGATCACCAGATAGAAATAGTTGGAAGTGCACAAAATACTTGGAGTACATTTTTCCTGCTATTTAAACTGGGATGCCCATACTGACTTTGTCTGCGAGAAACTCTCTTCCGTCTGCGGGGTTCTGTGGCGATGTCGTGAAACTTAACCTTTAAAATGTAAATTACAGGTTTATTACGCACTTTTCTTTTCTCACCTTAACTACTGCAATTTAGTATGGGCCACAATGACCAAAACTAACCTAAATAAGATTCTCGTACTGCAAAAGAAAATTGTTCGAATAATCGCCAATATTGATAATACAACTACCTCCAAGTATGCTTTTGAAACACATAACATTGTCCGGGTCAACCATTTCTATCACTTTAAGTTGTTACAAAAAATGTATTTTTCGACGGCATCCATTGCAGATTTTTATTCGACTCTGGCATCTTTGGACATGCGTCATGCTAACATACACACAAGAACTATTAATACTTGGAATATACCAAGTTTTAGTACTAACTATAAATTACAAATGTTGTCTTACAACCTGCCCCATGTTCTAAACACATATAAACACACAATAGGATATACTAAAGCTGAGCTGCGGAAATATTTTGTTGAAATGTGATTTTATGTCCTTTATGTTTTGCTTGATTATTCCTATTTTATTCTGAACATTTGTATGACCATTTGAGCGACTCTATTTACGATTTTATTGTTTAATTTTATTTTTTTTGCAATAGATTGTTACACTCTGTATTTATAACTGGTGAATGTTTTCTCTTTATTGACTACAACTATTGTATGTGTGTCTGATTTCTGTACCACTCGTGTGCTACTGCTTGTAGGGGTTTTCTGGACATAGTCAAGCTGCTCATGCAGCTTTGTGCCAGAAAACCCTCCAGTTGAACCTGGAAAGTAAACTTTTACTTACTTTACTTACTTACTTTACTTACTTACTTTACTTTACTTCTGCTTGCTTGCTTGCTTGCTTTGCTTTGCTTGCTTGCTTGCTTTGCTCGCTTGCTTTCTTGCTTGCTCGCTTGCTCGCTTGCTCGCTCGCTCGCTTTGCTTTGCTTTGCTTGCTTTACTTACTTTGCTTGTTTTGCTTTACTTACCTTGCTTTACTTACTTTGCTTGTTTTGCTTTACTTGCTTTGCTTTACTTGCTTTAACTACTTACTCTACTTACTTAATTACTTACTTACTTACTTACCAGGTGCTAGGCAAGTGGCACTGAAAGGTCCGGTAACCATGTAGGGACTACCTGCCAAGAGTTAAGGAAAAGATACACACAAAAAAAATTTTCCCCATTTGGAGGCGTATCTTCTCCCCAAACATTAATCGTAATATGTCTTTAATCTGTCTTTCTTGCGCTTGGTTTCTTAAAAACTCAGCACTTGCTACTTTCCTCAAGAATGCTACCTCATGCTGATAATGCCCATGCCGATCGTGACCTGGAAATACCGGGCGTGCAGAGTTAAAAACTAAGTTATGTGATTTTACGTGCCAAATCCACGGTCTGATTATGAGGCACGCCGTAGTGGGGGACTACGGAAATTCTGACCACCTGGGGTTCTTTAGAACGACAGAAAGCTGAGCTAGTTGATAAGGATTCATTATGCAAAAAAGAAGTGAGGCGTGCAGACAGGACACAAGAGTAGAGAAGTGGACAACACGAACGCCGCTAACGAAGCAGGATTGTGCAGATAAGTAGGGGAACATGGAAAAGGGCTCAGAGTACTAGAAATGAAGCTTATAACGACAGAAAGCTGAGCTAGTTGGTAAGGATTCATTATGTGTTGTTCGTGTGTGTTGTCCACTTCTCTACTCTTGTGTCCTGTCTGCACGCCTCACTTCTTTTTTGCATAATGGGGTTCTTTCAGGGGAACGTGAATCTAAATTTCCGAAGAGTTCCACCATGGCTTGTGACCTCGGACATGCCGTAATTTTAATGTGAGGCACCGCGCGGGTTGCTGTTAAGTATAAGAGACGACTCAGGCACAAAGTCGTGTTACATTTCATTTACAGATACGGACAATGTCACAATTATAAAAACAAACACAATAGAAACATTTCTTAAATTATCGTCGATTTACAGGTAAAAATATAGCAGTGCTGGTGCGGCTGGCCGGCAGAACCAACACCTCAAGGACGCTTGATGAACGGTCGAGTCCACGTGTCCGCAGGGTAACGCCGACTCTCTTGCGGCAGCCACGGACGCCGACGTCGGGCTCACCAGCGGGATGAACAAGAGCGCGGCTACGAAGAACTCATGTGGCTAAACCCCGGCACGGTCCTCCGGCTGCGCTCACCCACGAAGCGTTCCCTCTCGATGACGTCGTCACCGCTGTGCTTGCGCAGGTTTGGCTTCCGGAAGGAGCTAGGCACGACGTTGATCCAGCCTCTCGCACGCCGTCCTGCTGGTCGTGGCGCTCGGTGCGGCGTGTGCCGCTCCAGTCGGCGTGCACCGAGCTTAGGAGCTCCTCCCAGCTGGCCATGATTTCGCTGGCAAGAGCAGACGATGTCCGGCACCAGTGGTCCACCTTTCTGGGCGAGACGAAGCTGCAGGAGTCCTCGCCGGATGCCCCAGTGCCGACGAGCACGTGAAGCTGCAGGCTCGGCGCCTGGCATACGCGCGCTCTCGCGTCATGTCACTTTGACGAGTGAGCAGGGCGCCTCGGACTTTCGGGGAAATGACTTCTTACTTATGTGGCTGCCTGCCTGCCACAACTGGAATGTCACCGAAAGGGAGAAAATCAACACCGTTATACGCAAGACTTACAAGATCGCCCTTGGCCTACCGGAGTCCACAACCCCTGCTCGTCTGCTACAGCTGGGAGTATACAACACGCTTGAGGAAATAGTGGATGCGCAAAGAGCCTCGCAACTCCAACGCATGTCCCTGACAGCCACGGGCCGGTACATCCTGCAGAAACTCGGCTTAAATTTCCATGTAGAACACGGTCAGAAACAGGTCATTCCACCCGACCTCAGCGACACGCTGATTGTCGCCCCTATCCCTCGAAACATGCACCCCGAATATAATGTGGACCAATGCCAGGCCCGTGCCAAGGCACTGCCGCGCTCCTTTTGTGGGAAGACGCTCACGCGCTTCGTAGACGCGGCAGGATACACACGAGAACACCGCTTCACGGCGGTAGTCGTAGACGTTAACGCCCGGCTTACGCACGCGTATAGTGTCACAACGGAATACCCGGAAACAGCGGAAGAGGTAGCGATTGCGCTTGCGCTTACCGACCCCCTCTGCGAGGTAATTCTTAGTGACTTACAATCCGCAGTTCGTAACTACGCGCGTGGGCGCGTTTCCTCCGAAGCTCTCCAGATCCTAAGGAAAGCTGGTAGACAACACTTCGATAGCACCGCGATCATTTGGTTCCCAGCGCACGTCGCCACTCCCACCGACGAGGGCCCCCCTAACTTGAACGAGGTAGTACACCACTCTGCGCGAGAACTGACTCGCTTCAACGAATCGGAGACCGCCTCTTCGAGTTCGGAACTCCTGGTTCTGAACACGCGAGAACGCTTGGTGAGATACAATGACATCACCAAGCACTACCAACTAGCCAGGCTGATATTGCCCCCACCTCACCCCAAAGTGAAACGTCGCCAGGCAGTCGTCTAGCGATAACTGCAAACACAAGCCTTCCCCCAGTCCGGTGCGATTACGGCACATTTTCCCCGCGCAATACCAGAGTGCTCTTTGCGAGTTATGTCAGGCAACTAGAGCGGCGCTCTCACGCATGTTGTGGGAGTGTCGTGTTATATCAGATACAATGGCAGTAGCACCGGAGGCTCTTGCATCGAAGTGGACCGCCGCTCAGCGCAGCTCCAACCTCAAGACGCAAGAGTGGGCTGTCCAGCAGGCCCGAGAGGCGGCGAGAATGCAAGGCCTCGAAGTCCCCTCATGGGAGACCTGAGCCCGGGTCGTTAAACTTTGCCGGATTCAAAATAAAGTTGTTTCCATCCATTGCTGGACGTTATCCCCGCTTAGCACGCAGCAGAAGCAGCTTCCAGGCGCGTGCTGAGGTTCCCTTTTTTTTTTATCGTCGTCTAGATCTCACTCACGTACATGCGCGCGGTAGCGAAAAGAAATAGAAGAAAGACTATTTGTGAAAAGGCTTCGCTTCTTGGTGGCCCTCAGTGCAAGACCTGCTCGCAGTTGCCTGAGAGCATGTTCAAGAAATTTCGACATGTACGACGTCTAGGTTCTAGCCTATAGAACGCAAGAGTTGTGTGCTGCAAGGCGTAGAACATGGTATCTCTAAGTTTCCGCTTGGTTTTAAAGACAAAAGCTTGTGAGCAGATGTATTCATCTTGACCAGGTAGGTCACGCAGTTACCAGCCTGGTATCGTAGACGCAAGTACCTGCTTTCTTTTATAGCGAGGCATTGTTTGCCTGCCTCCATGCACGTCGTATATTAACTTATTAGGCAGGAAGTCAGGAACGATACAACATATTCTAGGCAATATGGAAACAAACTGGAAGGAAATGCGGCATTAAATTACATCCGGGATATTACAGCCGAATCATTTCAGTGCAATGACGAGGTGGGTTTCGAAAAAAAAAAAGGTGCGTGAAAGAGAACCAAATGGATAAGGAGCTGGTGCTGAGAAATTTAAGCTGGAAGGAAGCCGAAGATAACATTACTAAGCATGCAGCCACAGAGTTAGACGAGGTCCTCGTTAGGCTAATTAATGAACTAGTACTAATACGTAAGGAAGCTCTGTTGAAAGCAGTAGAAAGAACCTTAAAAAGATAGACGAATATACCTGACAGCTGGCCACAAAGTATAATACATTTAATTTACAAAGGGAAGGGGGAAAACGCAAACTTCACTCATAAAGGCCGTTGACCATCACATCGGTAATATACAGGTTAGCAATGCACGCGATTAAATATAAAATTCCAAGCGTGGGCAGAACATAATGGCATATTGGGAGAACTTCAATATGGCTTCAGGATCGGCAGGCGTCTCGATGATAACTTATTCAGTTCAATGAAATAACCAGAGAAGAAAGAAGACCGTTGTGTGTGGCGTTTTCAGACATTACCGGAGCCTATGACAACGCAGAGCGCAACATTTTGTGGGATATTCTGCAAGGGGTAGGCTTAGTCAGCGACTGTATCCAGCTTTCGAAGATTTACCAAGAAAATACCGTTTGCGTTGAATGGGAAGGGATGAGGAGCGAGTTGAAAGTTGATATCACTAAGTGGCTGAAACAAGGATTCTCTCTATCCCCGCTGCTGTTTATGACGTAAATGGTGAGGATGGAGAGGGCGCTAGAAGATAGTGATATCAAGTTTAATCTCTCATACAAATAGGCGAGCACACGAGTAGAGCAGCAGCTTCCAGATTTGCTTTATGCGGACGATATTGTGTTGCTTGCTAACAAGCAAAGTGATATGCAATGTCAGGCTAATATCTGTGGACAGCTAGAAGGCGACAATTTATGATTAAAATTTAGCGTTAAGGAATGAAGTTTTATGTTATTCAATGAAAACAGTGAACAGACAGTGTTAATACAGGGCCAAGAAATACTTCGGGTAAAAGAATACAAATAAATTCGTGTATGGATAAACAAAGGCAATAGATATATCTAAAAACAGGAAAAAACAATAAGAGCAAAAAGGGAAAAGAAATGCGGTCATAATAAAGCACAGAGCGCTATGGGGATCGAACAGGTACGTGGTGCTCCTGGCTGTGTGGAAAGGTGTAACAGTTCCAGGACTCACATTTTGAAATGCGGCTGTTTGCTTGAAATCGGGGGTACAATCAGGACACGATGGCGACCACGGGTCAGTGAGGCGACTCGTATTGGTTGCTCACGGGAAGACCGCAAATGAAGCTGCGCAGGGTGATATGAGCTGGACAAGTTTTGAAGTGAGGGCAGCTCAGAGTAAAATTGATTTTGAAGAACGACTGAGGAATATGAAGAAAAGTAAATGTGCTTGGAGAACTTTCAGGTATTTGTACAGAAAAAAAAAACATTGACTCACAGGGACGGAATAGAGCTAGGAAGCTTACCAGCAATTATGCGACCGGTAGGCTGTATGGCAACAAAGAACGTCAAACGCAAAGTCCGAGAGGCTGCAACAATCGCATAAGTGGCGGCAATGGAAAAGAAATCTGCTATGGGTAACTACTTAAGAGGAAAAACGAAATGAAATCAGGAAAGAAAGAATTTATCATAACTCAAAGGGAGGCTCATTATTTTTCGAAGCGAGACGCCGCTTTATAACACGCACTTCTAAAGCGAGATACAACAAGGAAGAAGCACGTGCTTGCATGCCGTAAAACGATGGAACATGTTCTATCAGAATGTGAAGACGTCTACCCATGTGTCGGTTAGGCTCCTCTGGTCTCCTTCAAGCCTCTGGGTTCAGGTATAGCAGGGAGGAAGTAAGCATGTCCGCAATATAGATCAGCAAGAGGCGATTGCAGGTTTGGTTGCAGAAAAGTAGGGAGACCACAAACAACGGAGGCGCACGAAAAAACAAAGTGTACAATAGTGGTTCAGAAAGTTTGATGCTGGAAATTCTTTGTTCGCGTTTTTGTTTTAAAGAATGCAGCAGATCCAATGAATTGGAATCTATATATAGCGAAGCTTTGTGCGAGTGCACAAAGAATCGGAACAGGAGCACATGCACGAACGCGCACAAGCGCGGCCGCACACAAATTATGCCGAGCCTTTTGTTAAGCGGAGTTGCCTACCACTAGCGAGTCCGACGGACGTCTTGAACGCATCATGGTTTCAGTGGCAGCATGCGCATACGTACGTAGCGCAAATGGAATCCATTCTATGCGCACGAAGCGTTTACGTCCTCAATACCGCGCAGCCGCTGATGTGCGGAGGCGAGCGCCGTCTTCTGGTTGTCCTGTTCGGCGACAGAACAGCCGCGCAGCTCCCGCGGTCATGAAACCCGGAGAGGTTCGCAAAGTAAAGCTTTGTTTTTGAATAGAAAAGCAATAGACAAGGCAGAAAACTAAAGTAATGTTTAACAGTCTCGGAAGAGAACAGCAGTTTACGATAGGTAGCGAGGCACTGGAAGTGGTAAGGGAATACATCTACTTAGGACAGGTGGTGACTGCGGATCCGGATCATGAGACTGAAATCATCAGGAGGATAAGAATGGGCTGGGGTACGTTTGGCAGGCATTCTCAGATCATGAACAGCAGGTTGCCATTATCCCTCACGAGAAAAGTGTATAACAGCTGTGTCTTACCAGTACTCACGTACGGGGCAGAAGCCTGGAGGCTTACGAAAAGGGTTCTACTTAAATTGTGGACGACTCAACGAGCTATGGAAAGAAAAATGATGGGTGTAACGCTAGGGGTAAGAAAAGAGCAGATTGGGTGAGAGAACAAACGCGAGTTAATTACATCTTAGTTGAAATCAAGAAAAAGAAATGGGGGGGGGGGGGGCATGGGCAGGACATGTAATGAGGAGGGAAGATAACCGATGGTCATTAAGGGTTACGGACTGGATTCCAAGGGAAGGGAAGCGTAGCAGGGGACGGCAGAAAGTTAGGTGGGCGGATGAGATTAAGAAGTTTGCAGGGACAACGTGGCCACATTAGTACATCACCGGGGTAGTTGGAGAAGTATGGGAGAGGCCTTTGCCCTGCAATGGGCGTAACCGGGCTGATGATGATGATGATGATGATGATGATGATGATGATGATGAGGCAAAATAAGAACAGGAACTTGGTGGCGCAACCAACCGCCGCGTTTCAAGAGGGGACGCTCATAGCATCCATCCATGTATCACCGCAATATTCAGCGGGCTTGGCGAGGGGTAATTTAAGGCAACAACGTCGGACTGTCGACTAGGCAGCAAATTTTATCCCGTTATCTCTTTTATCTCTTTTACTTTCTTCAGCTTGTCAACATTTATGACCCAGGCAGCGCGTCAAGCACAATTTTTGCAAGTTTACCTTCTTCTGTGCTTAAAGACCCAACTTGAAGCCGCGAGCCTCCCTCTTGTATCTGCTGTTGAGTACGTAACTTTCTTTTAGCGCGAGTTGATTAAGTGCCCTTCCAGCGTCAATAATAAATTTACTGACGTCCCTGTTCCTTCCGGCTTGGCTCTTTCTATTTGATTCTTTTTTCCGCACATGTACTGTTCTTGCCGCCTTTCTTTGAAGCCATTGGGTCTACCACAGGCAGCTGCCAGTTTCTCTGTGAATCCTTTCACTTAAACCAATTATTATTATTATTATTATTATTATTATTATTATTATTATTATTATTATTATTATTATTATTATTATTATTGTTGTTGTTGTTGTTGTTGTTGTGCAGCGCTTTTAGATTCTTAGATTAGCTCTCTAGATAATCGACCAAAGCTTTAGTCGCGTTTAATATTTTGATCTTCACCAACTCCATGAGGTCACAAGCGAAACCAGGTAAACGTTGCAGTCAACGCCTCCGGTTTGTTTGTTCAACAGCAAGAAAAACGACAGATAGTGCTTCAATGTTCCGACTAATAGGGCGCCATTGTGTCTCCGTGACAGATGCCACGCATGAACGCTGCATTTCAATGCAGCTGAGAGAAAGTCCACCACCACGCGAAGACCTCTTCAATGCAGCTGGTATAACCTTTTGTTTTAAAAAATAACTCTCTACTACTATGGAGAAAGTTAACGAATGCTCGCACGCCATGTTAGACTGTTCGACTGCATTCGAGTGAGCTGTATTTGCTTGATATGTCTAGTCAGGCAGTATTGCTGCCAGGCAACTGTCCATTGAAATCGCGCAGTCTTTTCTTGTCTTTCTTTTGTAATTTTGGTAATTTGATATTCACATCATGCCAATTTTATTTATTTGTTCAGGTCACGCACCTAAATATATCAACAAATTTGAATATTCAGTTAAATATTCGATTGAAAGAATTCGATTACACTGGTGAAAATTTTTTGTCACCGCCAGGCCCTCGTCAATTAACAATGCTTGAGTGCCTGGCACACCCATGACGCTTACGCAGTACTACTGCAACTAATACTACTACTACTACTACTACTACTACTAATAATAATAATAATAATAATAGTTACACAAAAAATATATATTCATCATGAAGACCTGTGCTTGTATGTACAATTATGTGAAACGTAAAGAACTCACTGTGGGCCGTTAAAGTTGGACGACAGAGGTTAAGGCCGGTGATCAGTGTACGACCATTTCAGAAGCCTGTTTTCCTTTTCCGCACTTTCTCATGCATATACATGAACAAACTTTAATGGAAGACGCAGTGAGTATGATTCAAACCTTTTTAAATGCATCAGCATTTCCACGCCTACCCAACGAGAAATTTGTCCGTCCGTCACGTATGACGAATGCAATGGCTCGTATCCCCTTAAACAATGGCACATACCAACGTAAGGCAGAGGCTACAAGCGCTCAGCAAAGTGAAGCTAACAGTGCATACATTAATTAACATCTC
The DNA here is from genome assembly GCF_050947875.1 of Dermacentor variabilis. Lineage (NCBI taxonomy): Eukaryota > Metazoa > Arthropoda > Arachnida > Ixodida > Ixodidae > Dermacentor > Dermacentor variabilis. Next base: position 5,009,732 of record NC_134568.1, read on the forward strand.
CCGTACAGCACAAAGAATAGCATACGTTTCAATAAAGAACAAACTCAAAACGAGCATCCGAACCATCAATAAAGCATTGCATACACCCCTCAGCAATTGTGAGGGTGGTTTTGCTACAGCTTCGTTGTACATCCAGGTCGATAAAGACCTATAAGAGTTGATAAGGGTCGGCTCATGTTCGATGAGGTTGACAACGACCGATGAGGGTTGATAAGGGTTTATGCTGGTCGAATCAAGTTTCAATACATTGATAATGACACCGGGCTGCGTGGAGACGAGCAAGCGGCACAACGCTTACGCATGCTTACACAACTTCCGGAGGAGTTTCTGCGCGAATTTTTTTCTTTCAGAAGATTTCGTCTTAAGAAATTAAGATTTATCTGTGTAGCCTTGACCGTCTGTTGTAGGCCACGCGACGTTCAATTAAAAGAAACGTATCTCTTCATTTTCAAGGCCGCACAACGCCCGTTCGGAAACTTGCATAGATGGTGGTGCCAGATTTCCCTTTAGGTAATAGGGTAAGAAACTCCGTGGCTATGAGAGCCTGCAACTGTCGCACTAAATTTGTTCAAAGCAAGAGTACTTACAGAGGTACGTGTGGACCTAGACCCAACCACAAGATGTATTTCTGGAACCGAAGATGTAGTCGAAAAGTGATGCAACGCAGTCGCTTAAGAGAGCAACGACTGGGTACACATTATTCTTCACACACAAAAAAAAGAGCTCCTAAAACGGTAAAAATGCATATACTTGTCTACAACGACGTGTTGCGTGTATGGCTCCGTTTTCGCGACTGCTCATGCGCGAATGAAAAGCAACCCCGGACATGTAGTGGATCGTTTCGGAACTCATGAATAAAGATATTGCGCAAAAAAGTAGGACTGCGCAACTTCTAACAAAAGCTCAACTTTTGCTGCCGCAAGCCAGAATGTGTCAAGTAAATATCGTGATGCTATTTCACTGCCGGAATCCGCTGAGTCCTCACTCTTCAGAAGAAGAGAAACTTCATTTGCGACTGTAATATATTGTTCCGAGGCATCATCTTCAACAATGTAAGAGTTCGGCCACTATTCCCCTTGGTCTTCATAAAAAAAAATAAAAGACGCAGTTTCGCCCGAAAGGCTAAGCATCGATTGCGATAGCAATTTAGCACACAGTCATACGAAGTAAGGATAGCACTTTGATCGGCCGCATCAACTTGTGAACGTTCGCTTGCTAGCTAAATTAATAAGCATGGTGTCAGCGGGCTCAGCAAACATGAATACATCACACTGGATGACAGCGAACACGCTGTAAACATGCCGGCGTGAGGAAAGGCGGCAGCAGCAGCACGGGAAGTGACATTCGTGCTGTCTATCGCTTCAACGCAAAGCGAGTGCCGAGGACAGCACGCACACATCTACGAGCCATCGACATACCTAGACTCTGCCCCCAACAGAGATTGCTGTCAAGCGCGCGAGCGCACGCAGCGCCGCCTCTTTCACGGCGCGACTGCGCATGCGCCCTGCCCTAGCGGATTAGTCGCAAAACGTTTTGGAAGGGACGCGCGCGCGCGGCCACATATCGGGGGAAAGTGCCCCGAGAAAAAAAAAAGCGCTTGGACGCGCACTGTTTCAAACGTTCGTGCCATGTACCGCGTTGAAACTCTACTGGTAGCTCGACGCCGGTGCGGTGCCAAAAACGTGCGCAAGACTGCAACTCCACTTTGAAGCAGAAAAGGACCAGGGCTTCGTCCGGAGTGCACCGTGAACCCCGTAGTTGCCGCCTTGCATTGACGGCTGTGAAATTTATCGATAAACCCCTGCGTTACACTTCGGCGACACTTCAAAAAACACGTTGCTGACGCAGTCTTCTTGCAGCATCGGCCCACTGTTGCTGGTGGTGGCAGCGCGTGCCTGACTTCATGTACTATTTCAAGGCTTGGTAACGTTGGGTCGATACGAGACCGATAAGACGCTGACGCCGACGATTGGCCGAATATTCAGCACTGTGTCACTGAGACCATTTGATCGTAATAGGCCGACAACGACGCAACCGACGGGTGCGAGTTGTCGTATAGCGCGACAGGCTTTCGTGTCGACAGCACCGACAAAATCAGCGTGCCGACCGTGATAGCTTGACCGAACCCTACGTGATCAACCGTCGAACCGACAACGCGATAGCTGGAGCTAGTTCACTTGTAAATACAATTATTCGCGCTCAAAATGCGTCGACATGCCTTCGAAGTTGAAATGCACAAGCTTAAGTCCTCTCAAACCGTGCACGTGAAGTTTGAGTCAATGTTGATCCTGTTTAGCAAAGTTTGGGTTTGGCCTGACCCCGTCCAGTTCGTGCTACCGATGGAGATGGACTTAAAAAATAAGCAGTCAGGACGAAGGAAACCGCTCTTATAGTTAGGTTGCGGCGCTATAGCGATTTGATAACTATACTCTTCACTTCGCACGGCACGTACACAATAAGCGGAAAGCGGCGACACAGCGCTGTGCCAACATCTTGTACATTGGTCACCATTCCCGAACGCTGCCGGTCGCATTCCCGTAGATGATGTGTGTGTGTGTGTGTGTGCGCGCGCGCGCGTGTGTGTGTGTGTGCGTGTGCGTGTGCGTGTGCGTGTGTGTGTGTGTGTGTGTGTGTGTGTGTGTGTGTGTGTGTGTGTGTGTGTGTCCAAAGAAGCATTGTTTACCTTTGCGTCAGACAGGAAAGAAGAGACAGTGCATTCGATACAGCAGCATAATCTCGCTCAGTTGTCAACGGTGTCAGCGATGGCATCCGCCTTTTCGCGAGAGAACTACACGGCATATAAGTGGGGACTTATGCCGAGCACGGTTGTCTCTAACAATACTTCAGAGCACGCGCAAACTGTAAGTATACGACGAAGTTAAACAAAAGCGAGAATCAGTAGTAACCGCCCGTAATATATATGTGTCTGGATAACAGTTGCAGTTGTTTAAGGGACTCGGCTGCTCATGCTGACTCGTCTGTATGCTTTGCTGCGTTTTGAGATTATTTCACATCAGCGATGCGCTGTTTCTACAATAACCCAAGCTAACAGCGATCTAAAGCTGTAGAAGTAAAAAAATGCACCGCTTTGGCAAATCCCACGTGGAATTGCTGCGCTCGGAGGCTTCTTGAATATACGAAATGTTTAGTGAATGTGTAAAAGGAATACAAAAAGCGATGTGCAATCGCAGACATCAGCGACAACGAACTCAATGCAGCCGCGTCGGCAGACGGAACTCGGAGTGCCTTTATCGGCCGCGCTGTTACCACAACGTTATGGTAACAGCGCGGTCGCTGAGTGCGCTGTACAGCGCACTCGGGCCTGTTCACCCACTATACTCGATGGGTGAATGACATGCTGCCCCGGAGAAACCGTTAATAATTAATGGCGATCCACGAACCGCACAACCGACGCACACTGAACATTGGCGCAGGTACACAAATCAACCGGCGAAATCCCCGACACCCTTCCAAAACGTTTCCAACGGCGTGCGTCAGAGGGAAGCACAGGAACATGAAAGAGGCGGAGACAACACCGCCCTCATCGCCCCCCCCCCCCGGCACCTCGCAACCTTGGGTGCATCGCGCGAGAGAGAAGACGGCGCGCTTCCTCTTCTCATTCGTCCCTTTCGCGCTGGCCAGATTGAGCCGCCTATCGACGGTTCCCCTCGCACGCTTTCACTCGCACGTACAGCGTAGGGCGCGCGGTGACGCTGTTATCGCCCTTGGACTTTATACGTAACCTCACGGCGACGCCTACGGCAGAAATGTGCTTACAGTGTCTATATAATTGCTATCGCAACAAAACTTAAGTTCTGCCGAGCTGCTTTCACATAAGTTTCACCATGGCGCGCGACCGATCGTCGTGACTTATGGCGGTCGTACGCAAACCACCACGCGGGCGCTGGTAAGTAAGAGACTGCTTAGACAAACTGACGTGTTATATTTCGCTTATACATAAGCATCATTTTACAATTATAAAAAAGAAGAATACAAGACTGAAAAAAGTTCACGAAATTACAGTTCAAAAATCTTGTGGTGCTGGTGCTGCTGGCCGCCAGCACCAACACCCCAAGCCCGCTTGATCTTCTGCTGCAGGTTCCTCGCTAGCACAGCTGCGGCGCTTCACCAGCGTCTGCTCAGCGCCAGATGGTGTGTCGGAGACCATGCGATAGCGGCAGCCATGGACACCGACGCTGGCTGCTCGCTGAATTTCTGTAGCCCGAACCCCGGCACGGTCCTCCGGCTGCGCTCACCCACGAAGCGTTCCCTCTCGATGACGTCGTCACCGCTGTGCTTGCGCATGTTTGGCTTCCGGAAGGAGCTAGGCACGACGTTGATCCAGCCTCTCGCACGCCGTCCTGCTGGTCGTGGCGCTCGGTGCGGCGTCTGCCGCTCCAGTCGGCGTGCACCGTGCTTAGGAGCTCCTCCCAGCTGGCCATGATTTCGCTGGCCAGAGCAGACGATGTCCGGCACCAGTGGTCCACCTTTCTGGGAGAGACGAAGCTGCAGGAGTCCTCGCCGGATGCCCCAGTGCCGACGAGCACGTGAAGCTGCAGGCTCGGCGCCTGGCATACGCGCGCTGTCGCGTCATGGCGCTTTGACGAGTGAGCAGGGCGCCTCGGACTTGCAGGGAAATGATTTCTTGCTGGACGTTATCCCCGCTTAGCACGCAGCAGATGAAGCTTCCTGGCGCGTGCCGAGGTTCCTTTTCTTTTTTTTATCGTCGTCTCGATCATACACACATGTGCGCGTGATCATGCACGAGAAGAAATAGGAGAAAGACTATTTGTGAAAAGCCATGTGGTGAACTCTGTGCTGTATCTAGAATCAAACATAGCAGATTTAGCGTCGATATTTCCGCTGCCAACAATACAAACATTTTCTTAGAGCATATGAACATGTTCCCGGGACAAGTTACTCGGTGTTTGTTGCACAACCGGCACTATTTTGTTTCTTTATTCTATGTGGCCAAGATACAAACTTCCCCAGGTCGTGTTTACGCAGTCTTTTTAGCAAAAATAAGCGTTAACCTACGATCACTTCAGTGCGTCACTTCAATAAGAACATGTAATACTTGTAAGTTTGATAATGTTTTTCCGAAGAATGCTAAATTCATAGCCAAACAGACACTAGTCGGACTCTTCGATAAGTATCTGGAAGATCTTCCCTCATAGAATGTAGTGTCCACGGACGCCTCACAGAAAGATGAGAAATTGGCCATAGGCATTTCCTCTGAAGCACTATCATGGAGCTTTGCTATCCGTCTTCCGGATTATACTCCAATTTATGTGGCCGAATTCATAGTCATGTGCTTGGCCGTATACAATATTCCGAACAACGTGCGTGCCATATTATTGCTCGCAGGCTGTCTGTCAGTTTTTATGTCGCTAGAAAGCACAAATAATTCACGACTGCGCCGGTCGCTACACGATTTTCATTCAACCTCATGGTAAAGAAATTCGGTTTTTGTGGATACCTGCACATTGTGAACTAGCACTTAATGGGATTGCGGACAGCTTGGCAAAGGCATCGCTTGGTCGGTCAGTAGGCTTCTTTATACCTATCCTCACTCTTATGGTGGTCACAAGATTCCGAAGACGACGACAAGTCATATATGTAGAAAAAAATGAACCCCTCCTTGCTGCACCGGATAACGGGCATTTAGCGTTCCCTAGGAATGTCCGGTAGTGTCCCTCTCGGCAATGAGAAGTTTCGATCACACTATTAGGATGTCTAATGCTAAACAAATAATTATATAATAACATGGTTCTGAAAGAAAGGTTTACTTAGAGAATCCCCTATTGCCTATGGGCATTCCTGTTTCGGTGATAACATTTTATCTTTTGGTGCAAGTGCCCTCGATCGAGCCCAAAAGGAAGTGCGTCAGATTGTGCACGACTACGCCATTGCTACAGGGGATTCTCTTGTCAAACACCTTTTCTTCATTATTAACAATGAATCGCATTATTTTCATAATCTAGCATCTTCCTGAAAATTGACATGACCATTTTTCAAGAAAAAAATAAACCACTGGTATTTAAATATAAGTATAGTACTGATCAATTAGTAAATATGAAGCAAGAACTTCATATTATGTTTCCATTGTGATCCATGGCTATTGCTCCCTTCGTGGGTATGTGCCATAAGATGAAGGAAGAAGTAAAGGCTTGGCTTGTTTCATCTATCATTCTCCAAGAATTTTATTCATCTATGCCCCCAACATTTACGCCTCATCCGTTTAGCATGGGTACCAAGACGTATGGGACTCACTTTAAACGAGTCAGCAGAAACACTAGCGACGGCATCTCTTAAAGGCCCAGTACTGAGGATCTTAAATCCTTCGGCATACACCACGGCTGCAAGATTTAAAAAAACTGTGTTCAAGAAGAACATGCCGAAGCATGTGTATTTGACCGGGTATCACATCAAAAATTAATAAGAAATTACAGGTAAGAATAGATAAAGGACCAATTACAGACTGGATTAGCAAGATAGTTTGTAAAAATAAATCAGCAGAAATCCGAAGTAACCGAAGTTACATCAGAAGTACCGCGCGCGCAGGGCAGCGTCCTGGCTACTATCTTGTTCTTAATTTTTATTAATGGACTACCCTCATCCATCAGTACTAACACAAAGCTTTTCGCCAATGATTGCATCTTTCATAATGAAATGGACTTTCCTTCTGATCATATTGTCCACAACAATGTCTTAATATTAGTATCAGAATGGCGCGCGAAATGGCAGATGACTTTAAATGTAAGAAAATCAGCTTTGCTAAGAATAACAAGTAAACTAAACGTATCAAATTTTTTTCTACACCATTGGTGACGCCCAACTAACTACAGTCAAGTACACAAGTACCTTGGATTAATGATTTCAAGTGGCTTTAGATGGGAGGCACACGTAAACTATGTTACATTGTCCTCCTTAAAAAGATTATTCTTCCTTAAAAGGCGACTCCGATCTGCACCACCTAAAACAAAACTCTTAGCCTTCAGCACCTTTATTCGACCTATACTAGAATATGTAAACGTACTTTGGTTCCAGGCCGCAAACAATTTGGTTACGAAGCTGAAAGGTGTGCAAAGAAAAGCCGTTAGGTTTGTCTACAACAAATATGGTCTATTCGATTCACCCTCAAAATTAATTGAAAAATCTGGACTCATAACATTAAGTAATCGAGCTGAATTCGCACGCCAAAAAAAGCTGTTCCAACTCCTTCATAAGCAGCTCAAGATCAGCAATTCAAGATTTATATCTAAGTGCAAAATTTGACAATCACGCCACAAACATCCACTAAACTTACAAGAATACCATTTCAAAACAAACTGTCCCAAATATTCTTTCTTCCCACGGGCAATTAGAGAATGGAATAGATTACCGTAATGTATAACTAGTTGTAACGATCTGAGTAAATTTTTGCATTACTTGAAAATCACTTGCATACTACCCCCAGTTAGAAACTCGTGTAATTTTCTTATGTACTAGCGAAATTCTTGAATGTGATCATGCCTGTTCGTAACGTTTTTACTATATGATTTTTGCTCCCTCAACCCAAATAATATTGTATAAAATTTGTAACTGCGTATTGACACTATATATGTCACTGTTTTCCTTTCTCGTTTTGTTTTGCCCCACTGCACATTGCGATTTGCGGTATATAAAAAATAATGATATAAATAAGAAAGAAGAACATCTAAACACGCTATAAGCAAAGGTCATTGCGATAGACGCATACCAGTGCTAGTCAAGGTCGCGTATTGGAATATTTGACTTGCACTTAACCGTTCGTTTTCATTAAAGTTTTCATTAAGGTCACCAAATTACATTGCCGCATTCCGTCTCTGAATATTTACTTACGCAGGTCAGGTTTGGTGCCCTCCGCTCTGCGCTCTTTTTGTAATGAGGCGCAAACAATTCGAACTTTCTTTTAATGCGAATCATTCTCCTCCAAGTGCAGTCATGTTTTTGGCGGGCAAGGTATCTCGATGTTTCTGATGGGCCGATACCGGTGTTAGTGCAGTGTTAAAATTATGTGCCACTGGGGTGACTGAGTATGCGCCACTGGAGAGAGAAAGACAAAGTTAATTATATACTGCGGACATTAGCCGGGCTGATCGCCTGGCACGCTACTCCGGGTACTGGGTGATAATTATGATAAAGACTGCCATCCCAAAAGCACATAAACAGCCGCATACAGTCATAAACGCACATACATACACAATAGAGATATCTGCACACTTTTGTTAAGAGGAAGCTTTAGCTAGAGTGCTCCTATCTAAATACATGTAAAAGGAGAATTCGTTTTTCTCGGCAACGACCACACCGAATTTGACGAGGTTTGTTGCATTTACAAGAAAAACTCAAAATCTAGTGACTGTTGGTTTCGAATTTTCGAGTTAGATTGTCAATTGTTTATTAAAAATTGGCAAAAATCGAAAATTTTCAAAAAACGGAACTATCAAGTTTACAACTCTGTAACTTAACCACTAAATATGATAATACAATTCTGTGAATTGCACCTAATAGTACATCTAAAGCGGACAAAATTGATATGTTACACATGAATATAAAAAAAATTTAATCATAGCGAAATACAACTTTTGCAAAACCGTTGTAACCGACGTAACGAATTCACGTCAGATGTAAAATGACATATTGAATTTGTCCGCTTTGAATGATCTAATGAATGCCGTTTACAGAACCGCGATATCAGTTCTTGATGCAGAGCTATGAATTTGTAAACTTCGTGGTTCTATTTTTTTCAAACGGTCAAATATTTGAAAATCGTTTTAAGAAAATTCAAGCCCTAAATCGAAATTCCGCTTCCAACAGTCACTAGAATTTAGCTTTCTCTTTCAAATACGACAAATTTCATCAAAATCGGTCCAGGGGTTATCTCATAAAAACGTTTTTGCGTTTTACATGTATTTGAATAGGCCGCGTCGGAGTTGGGCCCGAGCTAAAGCTTCCTCTTGGCCGATCCCCCGTAGTGGGTTGAGACATACCCATAGGCACCAAACCAAAACAGAGCACATATTCCCTGGACAACAACGATAACGACAATGGTGAGTGCTAAGCTTAGTAAGTTTACTGTTTTGTTTCTAAAGAGCGCAAGTTACGTGCACACTGACCTGTCCAATGGCACTGCAATTATATTCAGCGGATCAGCGCATGTCGAAGAGGCATGTGTCTCCTCGATGCCACGTAATCGTCACCAGAGTCGCGCTCGATCCGGATATCACATAACTTGTTTTCCGTTTGTCTCGCAGACTGGGAAATGGTACGCCATTAGTGAGGTGCTCAAGGAAATCCACCACGTCTACATGGCTCAATCCGCATACGGTGTGTTGGAGGAGACGTACTACGCGTACCACCAAAGCTTCGTGGTGATGTACATCGCCGCCTTCCTTTTTGACATCATTTTCTTGGGGTGAGTTCACACGTAATGGTGCATCACTATTCGATTGTCTCACTATTAATGGTGCATCACTATTCGAACATAAAGGCGCGTTCTATTACTATCATGACCCACGGCTTCCCTGCAAATTAATCAGACTGCGTCATTTCGCTGTTCAAGATCTAATATAGGCAGAAGCACTAGGCAAAGTATGAAGCAAATGAAACCACCTTTTCAGTATGTAACAATAAAGTATTATAAGAAAGCTGTCTGTTTGTCTAGTTGTACAGTGGTGCATTACAACAGAGAAGTTTGGTCTATTCGAAGTCCATGCTCTGCTCGCATCTCTATGCCAGCCAACATCTTCCCACCCTTAAATTAGCCGCAACTCCAGCTCCTGAAGACGTAAAGAGGTTACACACCGGTATAGGCATAGGCCAGAAACGGGTTATACCGATGGTTGGTCTGTAACTTACTGGGCTTTGTTAAGTGCCACTTAAGTGCGACCAAGGTTAGCGTGTGTTCGTCTTGCCTACATGTCGCTGCTTTGTTTTTTTTTTTTGTTTTTTTTACAGCTGGCGAAGCTTTGTATGGCTAGGTTCTGGCGGATCTCGTCTCCGTGGACATAGACCAACAATTTTTCATACCTGGGCCAAGCCCGAAGATAGTGCAATGCCGGGCCGACCCGCGGCGGAGGTAAAGCAGGCGTTAAGCACTCCCCAATCGTGAGCCGGTCCCGAAGATAGTGCAATACCGGGCCGACCCGCGGGGGAGATGAAGCAGGCGTTAAGCACTTCCCATACGTGGGCCGATCCCGAAGATAGTGCAATACCGGGCCGACCCGCGGTAGAGGGGAAGCAGGCGTTATAAAGTGCAATACCGGGCCGACCCGCGGCGGAGATGAAGCAGGCGTTAAGCACTTCCCATACGTGGGCCGATCCCGAAGATAGTGCAATACCGGGCCGACCCGCGGGGGAGATGAAGCAGGCGTTAAGCACTTCCCATACGTGGGCCGATACCGAAGATAATGAAATGCCGGGCCGACCCGCGGCGGAGGGATCGGCCCATTCGTGGGCCGATTCCGAAGATAGTGCAATACCGGGCCTACCCGCTGCGGAGGTGAAACATGCCTTAAAGGGCAACTTCGGCGATTTTTCTATGTCCACTGATCTTGATAAAATTTTGAATATATGTTCTATTTTGCGCTCTGATTATCTGTGCCAAACTATATGGCTGCAGGTCATTTAGCTTTCCTGAAAATGAATTTTAAAGATTGGTTGCGTTTCCGACTCATGACTTTCTACTTGCCACCCTGTGTCGGTGACGTCAGAGACTACACCGCCACTGCCGCTGGCATCGTCGCTTAAATCACCGCTGTCTAGTTCGGAAACTCTGTAAAAGCTCCCTGTGTCGTCAGGAGACATCATCAGCGTCGCTTCTTCGGCGTTAGCGCCAAGTGTACTGCGCGTGTTTAGCACGCGTTCTGCGTGTTTACATTATCGTAGTGTAGGATCTGACGTCGACTCATCGTTCCGTCACACAAATCAGCTACACGTTTCGGTTTCGGTATCTCGTTTATTGGTTATTTAAAGTTATTGATGAATTTCAAAGCAAATTTAATCACCCTACCAGTGACAGGACTGTCAATGCCATTTGAATATGACAATATCCTATTCAGATTTGAAAAACGCTGGAGTTTCCCTTTAAGCGCTCCCCATACGTGGGCCGATCCCGAAGATAGTGCAGTACTGACACGACCCGGGGCGGAGGTGCAATTCACAGCTTCGCTGGTCATCCTTCTTCGCAGACTGGAAGGGCACTGAATATCTTGATGTGCTCCTCTATAAATTACTCAGCAAGCGCACGTGACGCTTAGTCTGGGACTATACCGTTTCCCACGCCACCGAGAGACAGGCTGCCCAGAGACTTTGACGACCCAAATTTTGCCCTAACCTCCACCCATTAATATGGTCCCGAACCACCTCTTGGGATTGGTGAAAAAATGCAGTCCACTGATGGCATACGCTGCTGTGATTATCAGAGCTAAATTTTGCAGTCGAGAGCGGCGCATAGAGCTCGCAAGTGGATCAGGAAGTCACTTTTCCTCAAACACTCTCTCATCAAAGAAGCCCTCTCCTCACCCTTTTCGGGCGCTTTATTTCGTAATATAGCGGATTCCCATACACGGCTGCTATTGTCGAATAGCTGATGCCACTGAAGAAGGGTGTTTGGATCAATGCGCTTCTTCCTATTACTGTGTGTATTTATCGACGCAGTTTAATAAACAGGCTGAAGTAATATTAGGCGAACATCTGCTTTCCGATTTTGATAAGAATTACGCACTTCCGGAAGAAGCTGACTATCGGTTGCCCGCGGTAGGCAGCGGCCGCCGGCGTATACGCACGAAACTTTCGCCAGGCTGTTTATTGGTGTCGTATGCGTCGAGTCTCGCTAATTTCCATTAGTTGTGAACACTCAACTAGCATCGAACCACACGAAACTTAAGTTCGGACCACACGCACGCTTGTCAGCGCACGCTCACTCTTGTCCGCTCCCGGTTAGAAGTCTTGGCAGGCTTCGCTTCGTATTGAGCTGTCGACGGCGCTCCATAGTTCGCAAGTTGGATGTGGCTATACTATCCGTCGGTCAAGCTGCTGTAGGACAAAGGCGATGCGCACCCCGTGGCACGGCCAGACTGCATGGACCACATGAGCGCAAGCGCGCACGCAAGCCATGTGGTGCACAAAGCAAACGTTGCGCATGCGCATTTCAGCTGCCTATAACTACGGTCTGCTATGTAGCGTTTAGACCGCTGCGGGGTGCGGTGACGAGTTCGCTCGATGAGCGCGCATCAGCTCGATAAGGGCAACCGCGTTTTGCGCGTCGCAGGCGCCGAAATTCCAAATAGTGGCGCTTGCGCTAACGTCCAAAATCTAATTTCAACTCCGCACAACGGGGACGTTCAGTAGACGCAGCGTTGTGGACACGGCCCCTCTCCGCCGTGGCCTTCGCAGTGCAAGGCATTGAAGAATAGAGCGGGAGCACACCCAAAGGGATCATGGGCAACGTTTGATTGCCAATAACTCCGCTTCTGCTGAACGCACTGAAGTATCTTTTGCGCCAAAGTACTTCTCATGTTGTCTATTTTAAATTCAAATAGATTTCTCAACTATGATCAAAAGAATTCGCCTTAAAAATTGTTAGGCATGTACTATTGGCAGTCGTTGGCGGTATTTAATGGTGCATTGTTATCCGCTCTGTCCAGCCATGCAGCGCCATTACCACTCCAAGGAAAGTCATTCATTTTTATACTTGTCTGCCTTTCTAGACAAAAATTGCAAATCATTGATCGTACTCGCATCCCTAGGCAAGCATATTGTTACGTGTAGCTGATGTACAAGTCTATTTACAATATATTTACACGTAGACCAACGGTGGCAAAGATGGCGACGCTATATCAAGCGGGCCACGTCGTCTTCTTTCTCCTCAGTTAAAACAGATCGGCTTGTCTTCCGCGGCTCGCCATTCGGAGGGGTTGCGCTGTCCATAAGAGGAGTAAGAAGGGCGCGGTGGGGACGTGCGTGGAGAAAGAGGTTCCGAGCCTAAGGAACGAATGGATTGCAGGCCGACATTGGACAACTCTTGACGGACGACGGCCTGAATCAAGGAGATTGTCACCGGAGAATGATCAGGTGACGGGAATGAAGGGGCCGCCGGTTGTGCCGCTTCGACCTCACGACGAATGATGCGGGTCAAGTTGTCACATCGCGACGGCTGGTGGAAGAGGTCGTCACAGGATGACGTAGCAGCTGTGTTGGGAAGTCGCGTGATGTGCTGGGATACCCGGCGGCTTTTAGCATGCTCAAGACGGCGGCGCTCCTTGAGGATCGTATCGATGCTGGTGACGTTGGTAAGCACCAGCAAATTGAAGGCGTCGTCAGCAATGCCTTTGAGGACGTGATTAACCTTAACGTCCTCAGACATGGTCGGGTCAGCCTTGGCACAAAGGGCCAAGACGTCGACAATGTAGGACACGTAGGACTCGGTTGACGTCTGTACACGTGTGGCAAGGGCTTTCTTGGCATTGACTTGATGACCGATGGGATTGCCAAAAAGGTCGCGGAGCTTCTCTTTGAAGAGATCCCAGCTCGAGATCTCCTCTTCGTGAGTCTGGAACCATGCAAGTGGAGCTCCGTCGAGGTAGAAAAGAACGTTCGCAAGCATAATAGTCGAATCCTACCTGTGACTGGTGATGACACGTTCGTATAAGCGAAACCAGTCGTCAACATCAGGACTGCCGACTCCGTTGAAAACACCAGGATCCCGAGGTGGGGAAACGGCGACGTAGGTCGGGGCTGCAGGCGGAGACGGTTGCGTAGATGAAGTGCCGCCAGCAGGAGCTGAAGTTGCATTGTCGCCGTTGCGACCGCTGCGAAGCTCCATGACGGGTACGGGGAACGTCCACCTCCACCAAATTAATGTTACGTGTAGCTGATGTACAAGTCTATTTACAATATATTTACACGTAGACCAACGGTGGCAAAGATGGCGACGCTATATCAAGCGGGCCACGTCGTCTTCTTTCTCCTCAGTGCAGCCACACTGTGGCAGCTGTTCCGTAGCAATATAAATTATTTAAAATGTACCCTAAGAACGCGCATATAATGCCAGCTTCTTTTCTATAGCACGTCACATTTGCGGCTCATAGTACATGCAAAACGAAACCATCTTCAGCGCAACTCTTCAGTTGCAGTTTCTTTATAAACATTGTCATCGTTAGGTATCCCAAGGAGAGCAGACGTTAAGGACATCGCGCCATTTTCACCACGCTGACTTCGTGAGAAAGGGTGGATGGAGGATGCTCTTGTTCTAGGCTAGATAAAGTCTATGTGGTGTCGGCGAACCGGAGCGTAGACGCGGTTCCCATTAATGTTTTTCGTTGTTACCAGGACGTCTGCTGCGTGAATATGGCACCGAACTTTTCGTCATCCGCATAAGCATGGCGTCCCAGTCGCAATCACTTCACGTCTTGATAAACCAACCCTTCGAGGACTGCGTCAAGCTCTGCTATGTGCAGTGGATGAGGTTAACAGAGACTGCTGGGACTCCCACTCCCACGGCTCTTGCGGCTATCTCCTGCCACGTTCTGTAAATGTATTTCGGACGCTTGGGCCAGCATTCTCGAAGCGCGTTCAAGACGTGTTGGATTAAAAATGTTCTCGAAGGCACGGAATACGAGTTTCTGAGGGAGGACATTTCTGTACAAGCGATCGACTTCTCTTCCTACAGTGCAAGCGGCTAGTACTACCAAGGTGCGATTCATCCAATGAAATGTTTTCACCAAGTGCCTTCTCGCACTTCTTGTGACATCGCCTCTCTCGTGTTCCGCCTTTCATTCGCGTTGTATTTCGCTTTTTGTGTAGCCTCATTCATTTCTCGGTACGTCATTTTATGGGCATAACTGGTCAAATTATCATGACTATAGTTTCCCTCCTACATTCTTTTGAGCGACATCGTTTACAGGCGAAGTTATCAACCTGCGCAGGCGCCACCTACTGAGCCAGCTGCTGCCCCTAAAGCTTATCTACCTGTTGGACATGCTGCTGCACGTGTGCCACCTCGCCTCGGACGCAATCCTCGTGGTGGCCCTGCTGCGCTGCTCGCCCGAGTCGCTCGAGTGGGCGAAGCACGGGGAGCTGTGGGAAGGCAGGTGTCACGTGCGCTCGATGATCGTGGGCCTCGTGAGCATCGTCTACCAACTGGCCACCCTCGCGTGAGTGGGCCTTGCTTGACGCGGGAGAGGGAGACGAGCTGGAACAGCGCGAGGACAAGGGAGGATGCAGGAAAAGCGCCTGTTACGTGATGCATCTTTACTTCCTTGTCCGCTTGCCGTTGCGCTGTTTTTTGTTGGCTTTGGAGATGAACCCATACGCGTATACTAGCCCTCAGAAAAATGACGGTAGAGGAAAGACGTCGCGGCAATTAAGGGGAAATTTTAGCTTGACGCGTAATCTGAAGCTCGCGGATGCACAAAAAATTGAAATTGTCAGAGCAATTTCAACGGGCTTGCTAATTACGTAACGGTGTCGCACGCAACGTGATGACTCTTAAGCGAATATACCAGCGTCATCTTGAAATGGAAAAGCAGCCGAAGACGGCGGTTACGATGACTCACTGGGTCTCGCCAAGTGGATCTCACTTCGAAGAGGAGCGGTCATGCTCCACTATACGCCAAGGTTCTGCACGTGCGTTACTTGTACCTGTAATAAGTAATAAATCTACAGCATAGCATACGCACGTGGGACGCCCAGCGCAGCGTGTTTATGGCGCACGCACAGCGTATAGCACGCAACGTTACGGCTATGTCCTTATTTTTTAGGCTATAGCCTCCAAAACAATGACTTTGCCTCAACGTCGCTTTGTACTTGATAAAGTGGAAGCTTGGGCGGGTTGGTGAATCAATATCAACATGTCTGCACAGCGCAGAAGACGAGGACAGAAGGTAGGACACACCACAGGCGCTGACTTCAAGTAAGCTTTATTTGCGAAGCCGGCAGAACTATATATTTTAGACATGAGTATAAAGTAATGAAAAATTCTGCCCGATGTCACACATCTCATGAACCCCTATCGCAATCACAGTCAAATACTTCATTTCGTTTTTAGCAAAAACATTAAAATTCCGCGCGTAACCACAGAACATGATTACTACGATCTAATAATTAATTGCAATTCTTGCCACTTTCAAAAATTATTTTACGTGTTAACTGCGTGCTCTTGCAGTTTAGTTGTTGGGTACGGCCCCAATATTTTCCCCGGTGAGAGGGGCCATTTGTCCAAAGCCCACAATTTATCTAGTAAGAAGGAGAAGAAATTTATTCAGAGGACCGGTGAGTTATTCGGGGATTGGGCGAATATCCCCGCCATAGGCGTCGGCCACGAGCCCTTGAGCTCTGGCGGCTTCCTCGTACTTTTTTTTTTCTGTGCTTCGCATGAATACTGCAGGGCAACCAGAGGTGACGAATATTTTCTCCTGATTCAAAGCAAGAGCACACCCCACTTTCGGCTCGTCCTATTGTATGTAAGAAACACTTTGTGCACGCTGTGCCTAGGCGTAATCTGTGTATTACTGCTTCCAGAGAACATGTAATCGTTACTGGAATCGGGAACCTTATTTTTAGGTCAATATGAAATAAAAAACACTATCCACCACCGTTTTCAAACCAGCTATTTTTCGGTAATCGGACCGAAAGTTGACGTAAAGTGTTGCGTGCATCGCTTTCAGAGAGGTATCAGATGAGCCTTGTTTTCGCCATCATCCATACCATGCTGAATACGCCGATTCTCGTCCGGCCCCCGAAGCTAAGCAGCATTGGGCTCGGTCACTACTTGGCAGTCTCAAGCTAAGCAGTATTGGGCTCGGTCAGTACTTGATAGTCTCGCTTTCGCCATCGGCCATACCATGCTGAATACGTCGGTTCTCGTCCGCTCCCCGAAGCTAAGCAGCATTGGGCTCGGTCTGTACTTGGGAGTCTCGTTTTCAGCATGCGCCGCGCGTGCTAAACGGTCTGCCTCTGCCTTGACTGGAATACCACAGTGACTAGGAGTCCATTGAAATACCATTTCACGTTGCAAGTCTATCGCCTTTGTATATATATTTTGTACTCTATATAGCGGAGCACGATCATTTTTGTTCATGCTTATGGAATTAATGCTTCAATAAAAATGATTGAGAGCCACTCAGGATGACCCGTTTGAGTGTGGTTGTGAGCATAAGAATGTCGAGGCAGATATTACGGAATAAAGTTCTTCTGTGGTAGAGGTAGTGACGCTTGATAACTTGAACCTTCTCTGTTATATCGTAGAAGGTAGGTAGAATGCAGAGGTTGAACTTTCAATTTTGGGAAAGCGATCTGCGTATACCTTAATGTAATCCTTGTAGGTATGTTAGGTACGCCACACTGTTGACTCTCTCACAGCTACTTCCGGTAAGACACATTTACGAGGGATGCCCGACACTTTGAAAGCTCTCCAATCGACAGCAGCCGTGGGAGATACTCGGCGTCTGCTTGCCAAAACTTCTCCACGGGGGACAATGCTGCTGCATTGTTGAATTGCCGCGTGCACATTTGCCTCGTTATTCCTGAAGAAGCGGGTGACGGGCACGCTGCGTTGCGAGGCGAACATAATGGCGGTATTTCTCAAGAAATCACAGTGCCCGAAAGAAAGATTGACATGCATCTGCTATTACTAAAGCACCGGTCGTTGCACGGGGTATACTCCAATACATATACGCAGACTTCTGGCCAGGAGATGGTCAAGAGCTTCATCCGAAGAGCGCGAGAGATTGTGAAGGACCTGGGCAGAATGCGCTATTCTTTGTCTTATGACTGCACTGCGCATGCGAAGCAGTGGTATGGTGAACAGCCCTGCTTCATTCCCGCAATGCGTTGTAGAGCATTTATCACCACGTCAATGTTCTGTTTCGTGTATTTTACTTGCGCTACATGTCCTTCTGGTTAACATCCCTGCCTTCTCTCTTTACTTCCTCCTGCTCCTCTCAAGGACAACACCTAAGGGCTTTTGTTGCCGAATATGACTTAGAGGCTTTTTATTGATCAATATACTAAACTTTTTCAGAAGTTTTCGTGCGGAAGGAAAAACAGCAGTTTTCTTCATGTGAGAGAGCCATGCCTCAGCTGATTAAGCTTTATTAATGGCTTCTAGGCCTTGTTGCAGACTGTGCTGTGAGAAATGGATGTTTCAGCTAGAAATCCACATGCATAGATCGTATGCATATATCGAGCAGCTGAAGGAGGCAAGCAAGTCCCTATGAAGCTGATACATAATACCATTAGATAAGAGAGGACTCAACACCTTCCTTGCTGAACACGATGTGTTACATTGTACTCATTTTTCTTTCGGTCAGCTAGCTGTATTGATGAGCACTGTCCTTTCCTATAGAAAATATGAGATCCAACGCAGAGACCGACCAAAGATACCTAACTGATACAGGCCGTGTAAAACAAGGATGTGACTTGCTGTAGGAAAAGCCCGCTTAATATTGAGAAATGCAGCACCACTAATTTTTTCACAGTAACAACCTTTTTGTGCGCTGAAAAAAGTTGTTACAGTGGATTACCAACATGCCCAAACATACTCGCTTTCAATTTTTTTCACATTGCCGTTCGGACTCTGCATGCGTGACGAGATCCATGATTGCGTCCATGGTGCAACGCCATCTGCGGAACCCCACCATGTTACTGGACAGACCCTGGATATTTTCAACCCACCACTGAAGTCTGCATCAATCATTTTCTCTATTGTTTCACAGATGTAGCTTACAAGGCTTACTGAACGAAATTAATCGAAAAATATCTTGCCAGGCTTCAGGAATGGAACTACTCTCGCTGTTTTCCGGGAAGGCAAGAGGCGTTCTGAGGTCCAAATGTCAATGAGCTCTTCCAATAGGATACATGTTCCTGCTGGGCCAATATTTCTTAAAGCGCCATAGGTAGGCCATCTGGGTTTGCAGCAGTCTTGTTACAAGATTCAAGCGCACATTTCAGTTCCACGATAGAAAATTACTGATCTAGTATCGGGATGTTTTCATTGCAGTGAGAGGGGACAGCTTCTGCGACCGATTTCTGAAACACTGCCGTGTTGCAAGTGCTCCCTGGCCGCAGTATAGTTATGCAAAATTCATTAGGAATTGTCGCTGTGATTGCAAGGATAAGCACTGTGCGTACGTGGCGTTCTTCTTCGTCGGGTCCCTTCCGTTCTCTGGCGTTGTTTTACTACGGATATGAACCAACTAGCCCAAAAATACGTCGCCTGTTGCAAGAACTTCGATTTTTAAGGTTAGATCCCTAAATGGGTGTTGCTGTGTCACCGGCCCACTAAAATGCCTTATAACGTTCCACAAATTTGGAGATGAAGTTACAGGTGTTAATGAAAAGCAGAGTTCTCTCCGCCCCTTTCTACATAGCTTCTGAAGTTCACGCCGCGTCTTGGAGTATGTTTTTCAGCGTCTATAGTAAGACGTCGAGAAGGCCCGCCCGCTGGTACATTCGCTTCGCTCTCTGTCGAATAGCACTGAGTACTTCATATGCTGAATCTACGGCTGGATAACCTTTTGCAATAGAAATCATCCTGGATGTGAGTCTATGTTATTTTGAATAAGTGAAACAAGGCCTTCTACATTGCTTAGTGTGTCTGCTTGCGGAGTCATATGGAACCTAAATGCTTGTCAGTTTGCTATTTTAGTAGTTCGCCAAGGCGCAGAACTGCGTAAGCGACAATGTCGGCCAAGTATTGGGAAGCGGTCACTTCCTCTTGCCTCCACATCTGTTCCTCACTCTATGCCGCTTGCGGGATCACCCGAACCGAACGTAAGGTCGAGACAGCTGTAGTAGTTGTACCCACGTAAGAATGTCACGGAGAAGTCATTTAACAGACATAGGCCACTCTTCTCAATCGCCTTCCGCAGCGTCTTTCTACGGTTGTCGCAGTTACCACTTCCCCGCATAACGGTATTCGCATTAAAATCGCCACATGTCACAACAGTGTCCTTACACGTTCATAAAATTCGCATAATGCAGAAAAGGAAACTTTCGTGGATGAATGAAAATATATACTGATTACTGATATTCTCACGCTTCCGAGTTTCACTTCCATTCCCATATATTCCGGAATACAATAAGTAGACGCTGCTAATTTTACTGACGGCAGCTTTTTACGCTATTGCTCTGCATATACCAGCAGGTCTAGATGATGTGTAAACAACATAATTCGTAAAGAAATAGTCACCACCCACCCCGTCTTCCGTTAAGCACAGCACAGGGAATGCATGCAGGGCCACGAGTTTCTGGAAACCTTCACTCTTGCACCATAGGCCGTTAACATTCCATTGAAGCATGGCTGAGTATGGCAAGAAATTATCCATTATGAGCTTTCGGCAACTGACATACAGTATTTTGCATCGCTATCTGCTCCATTGACAATATCGCTGTGATTTTAGAAAGGCTATTAACTTGCGGAAGTGAGGTAGATACAGCTCTTAGGGCGGTGAAAAGTGTGGAAGGAATCAGTTTCTCAATGGAAAAGGCACAGGTCGTCTTTGTTGTCTCTCTTGCCGCTTGCCCTTTTCCCATACTGTTGTTCCTAGCATCGCGAAACTCTGTGGTGGAATGAGTTTTCTCCTTTGATGTTCCAAATGTTCATTTGGTGTTTTGCCTGGCGCCACATAGGTGTGTAGCAGAATCACTTGGTTCACGTGAGTAGTTCGGCGGGGTTCTGGTCGGGGCTCTGAGGTCTGTCTCCTTCTATCTGAATTCTTCATAAGCTTATCGTAGCTAGAGGTAGATTTATCTTTCTGGTGGGTGATCTGCATACTTTCCTTTTGGTACATTGGGATGTTCATGGTGCCCAAGTTGGAAGGGACGGCGTCGCGGTGAGGCATGCTTCCGTAAAGAAGTTCGTGATGGCGTTGTCGTGAAGTTCCCTTGTAGTTCTGCCGACAGACATCAAATGCTGCGGTATGGAAACCGTTGTAATTCGCACACTTTGGTTGTCGTACTGACTTGTACCCCTTGTAAAGGTGATCTTCTCTGCATGCTCGGTAGCGTCTGTTTCTCCTGCAGTTCTTCACTTAATGGCCAAATCTCTCGAATTTGTAACGTCGGTTGACTAGACCCAGATATTCCTCCACTGGGCGAATTGTAAAATAGAGGAATACTCTGCCAGACATCACTCGATCGTAACGGAAATGAAATCGCATTACTTAGAGGACGTGTCTTCATCGCGCCATCATCTAGTAGATAGTATCGCATTTGTCGCCGTGCAAGGCTTATCCCGGAGTCTTTCGAGTATTCCACAAGCTTTTGCTCAGTATATTCCAAAGCTACGTGCTTTATCCTTCCTACATTTCTTGTGTAAAATTCTGGTGCAAATGCTTTTACAGGCAAGCCACCTCTTACAGACTAGCCAACAATAGTTTCTTGACGGAAAGGAGTGAACTTACATTCACCGAAAAGCTTCCGCCTTTGTTCACTCCGAAGAATTGCAGATTCTCTCTCGCTGGCCGCACCATTATCGCAGGCAACAACATTTGGGTTTACTATAGTTTCCAAAAACACCACTCTGTTGGATTGACCGAGAGACAACAGGAATGTCTTCAGCTCTTTTTTTTTTCGTAGGTCACGTGCGCGTTTGTCTCGCCGTCGGCGTCGCACTCAATATCTTCACCATCCCTTGATGTGCAACAAGTATATGTTTTCCCATTAGCGGCTTCAATGTTTCATCAGGCCTAACTTTCTTCACTGAGCTTGGTTCATCAGACATCTGCGCGCCTCGTTGGTTCCAGAACATGTGTGCGTGGTCCTACACCACGAGTTAGAGACTCACCGGACGTAGTGAGGTTCACTGGCTTAGCCACGTTGAAGCCATGTCGCGGTGACGGCCTACCCTGGTAGGCATTCGCGTCCCGGTAGCTGTCTTCCGCCACGATGGCGGTTGGTGACCGGGGCTACGTCACGCTGTGGCTTCCACTAGGTCCACTAGTACCCACAGAGAGGTCATAGTTGGGGCTCTGTAGTCATCGCGACTTGTGGTTTTCTAAGGTGCAACCAAAGTAGAGTTCACAAGCTTTTTTCTATCCTTCACCGATCGGAATTTGCGGGGTCCGGCGTTTCGAGACTACTTTTGTACGAGACTCAAATATATCCTAAAGGTATTTCTACACCTTCAAACTTGAAAAATGAGATCCTTGTACAAGCGAGAAGTGTTTATTGGACTTTCTACAACCTCCAAAACATTTGTCGGTACTCCTTTGAAGGGGACGGCCACACATCGCTTTAGGCCAACTCCGATTTGCCTGTCCGAATACATGTAGAACGCAGAAATAATTTCCCGAGAGAACCGCGGAGCCGACTTGAATAATGTTTGTTGCATTTGAGCAAGAAAGAAAGAAAGAAAGAAAGAAAGAAAGAAAGAAAGAAAGAAAGAAAGAAAGAAAGAAAGAAAGGCAAATTCTAATGACTGTGGGAAGCTGAATTTTGAATTAATACCTCACTGTTTCGACATAAACTGCCGAAGATCGGTAAGTTTGAAAAAAAAGATAGAAGCATGAAGTTCAGGAACCCGTAACTCTGCATCATGTTGTAATCGCACCGCTGGCGCGAGTTGTTGGGAACTCGGCGCTGACGCCCGTTGTTGCACCTGGGTCGCAAGCCCCAAGGGTAGCGTTGGCCTGGCGGCCTGGGGTACAACTGGAAGCATCCGAAGGTCCCGGCAAAGCATGAGTCGACTGGTAACAACAAAACAACTTGTTTATTCTAACATCGCAAAGAGTTGGCGGTCAGGTTGACCGAAGTAGAGAGACGGGAGTGCACTTTACTCAACAGAAGAAATCGGAGCCCTCCTTTGGCGTCCGGGGGCAGCTGCTTTTATACTCTCGCAGTTGAGGGCGAGAAGGAACCCCTCTATAGACGAGCACGTGACTGTGCCGCTCGGGTACAATGCGATAAGGTGGCGCAGCCGTCGTGCCGGCGCCGCTGGGCACAATGGGAAGAGAAGGTGGCTCATACGTCGTGTCGGCGATTGTCAGACCCCCTCGCTTCACAGTTGTTGGGAGCTCCTCTCCCCGGCTGCCGCGCTTCGACAAGCGTGGGCACCAATATGCACATACACTCACACACGCACATGAAGACACGTGGCATCGGAACATGCCTGGACGCGCTTGGCGGGGAGGCGTAGCGGCGGCGCCGAACGGGCCAAAATGTCTGCCGCTTTGAACGAAGCCCCGGCGTCCGTTGCATCCGCGCCGGCTAAACCGCGCGTCGTAGGCGAAACGTAACAATCAAAAACAGATATTGTAGTTTTGTGCACTGCTTCCGTTAGAGTATCTAAAGCGGACAAATTTGATGCCTGAAATTACAGCTTACGTAAATTTCTTACGATGTTGGCAGGAATTTTGCAAAAGCCTTACTCATAAATGAGTGGTATATTTTTGAGGGGCGTATAATACACAATACATAAGAAGTTTGCAGGGACAACATGGCCACAATTAGTACATGACCGGGGTAGTTGGAAAAGTATGGGAGAGGCCTTTGCCCTGCAGTGGGCGTAACCAGGCTAATGATGATGATGATGATGATGATACATCAGTATTTTGCGATTTAGGTTATTATTAGGTAAAATTTACACAATTGTTGTACCTTTCACATTGCTGAGTTAGAGAATTGAAAACTTGACAGTCCCATTTATTGAATTTTTGCAATTCCTAGACATTTTTTATAAACATTTGAAGGCCTAAACGAAGAATTTGCGTGTTGCAGCGACTAGATTTTAACTTTGTTCTTTTAAATGCAGGAAGCTCTAACAAAATTGTCGAAGTGGTTGCCGAGAAAAACTATTTTTCCGTTCACATGTGTTGAGATAGGAGCTTCCGAGCTAAAGCTTCCTCTTAAGGACTTTATTTTTGTACCAGTATATTCTCAGCATGTTTAAAAGTAAGAACAAAATAAATGTGTTCCATTTCCTGCGAAGTTCTCGCTCTTAACATTACGTGCTCGGCCCCAACAGCAAACTCCCCCTCACCCCCCCCCACCCCACCCCAATATATCGGTCGCAGAAAGAGCAATATACTAGTGAGGTAAGTTTCCCTCGGCTCAAATTTTTTGGGGGCTAAATCTCGTATTTCACTCTCACATAAAGTAGAACTGCCGTGCCCAATAGCAGCGGGACATCGATGTTACGTAGCGTAAGATGGCACGGTATGCGAGCCAGTGGCGTAGCCGGGAATTTTTTTCGCTGGGGGCACGCACTTGACCGGGGACGCGGGGGGAGGAAGAGGGGATAGAGTGCCGTAGAAAGGAGGCTGGGCAGGTGGTATCCTGGTATTCAGATCTTTCTTTTATTTCTCAGGGAGGGGCCACGTACCCTGTGTGCGCCACCCCTAGCCCCTTGCCCCTGCCTTTATCCGTGATGGTTGCCAAGCCTGTCGAACTTGTTTATAGAGTCGCTTCCATGGTTACAACTAACTCGAGGGCCTCCGCGAGGCGGAAGTTGTCGTGGCACGTGGTCGGCGTGTTGACGGCGTCATTTCTATGGTCACAGCACCTTCTGCATGGCTGTCGTGATGATAAAGCGATAATTAAAATAAATTTAAAGCATGATGCACTTTTTTTTCGTAGTACTCGCAATGTCGTATAAACGTAAACCGCAGGTAACATTTATAGCCAACAGTGATAGTGTCCGCAGATCGGCGTCAGTTCCCTTGCACGAGGTTCACGAAATCACCGCATTGTCATGATGCTACTGGCGTCATCCAACAAGCTTTCTCAGAAGCGTTGCAGGACTGCTTTAAAGGGCCCCTCACCAGGTCTGACCATTTTGAGCTGACAAGCGCAGAGGATACATTGCCCGATGATTATCGTGTCTACAAATATTACTTCGCTCCGCTCCGCGGAAAGATCTGAAATTTCAAACCGAAAGCCGTCTGCCCGCCCCCTCGCGGCCGCCGTGCTCCAAGCCGGAGGGTGACGTACGCGTGCTAGTGCGCCTACGTACACGTGTTCGGGCTGCGACGTCGGTCGTAGTGACACGTGACCTCGAGAATTATTCAAGGCAACATGTCCTATTTCTGTAATCTGCTGCTTGAATACACGAATTCAAGTTTAGAGAAATAATAAAACACACAAACCGAATGTCTGAGTGTTTTTGTTTTACTTCGCACCGCAGCAAGACAGATATACTTCCGTTTCGCCTGCTTCTTCCCACGTCGTGTGGTCGCGCACGCCGACGCCCAAACGATGTCATTTTCTAGCGTGTTCCAGCGCGCGATCACGCTCTGTGATCACCTTGGATCAGCTGTGATCAGCTCAGTATTCGTGTAGCACTGACTTATACCGCTAGTCAGGTGTCCTCGTGCACAGCGCGCAAAATCGTGCGCTGCGCGAAGCGAGACAATCGCAACAGCTCGCACTCGACGCCTTCAGCGGCAGTGCGCCGCGCCGCAAAAAAGCGAGGAGAAAAAAAAAATGAAGGCGGGGCCCGTGACATATGCGACACGCCTTTCTCGAGTTCCGATATGGGAGAACGCAGGGAAGGAATTTCGCTTGCGGAGGCTACACGGGGCAAGTGGAGAGAGCGTCTCGCTTGGCAGTGGAGCTCGCCTCCTGAAGTCATGGGTTCGCGGCACTATTTCTATCTCGGCTATTGATGAGCTGGTTTGAAATTTCTTTCTCTCGTTTTTTTTTTTTTTTTTTTTTTTTGCGGCAGAACGCTCCCTAGAGGCCCCGTAACAGCTTCCAGCGCATTTGCTAATTTGCCATGTGGCCTGGTGAGGGGCCCTTTCAGAGATTCTCTGTGGTCCTCCGCTGCACCTACTACCACAGTTGGCGGTGACGACCAACGAGAGGCCCCCTTCCTACGCGTCCGCCTGCCTCTTCTGGCTTCGTGAGGCGTTGCGCGCCGCGTTTCGGTGGGCCGCCATCCGTCCGAGCACGGCTCCGCTGGGAGAGGAGTTGGAGTTGGAGCGCACAATGCGTGCCGAACAGGTATGCGCCATTTGTAAGAGGGACGCACGTGGCATGCCGTTGCCAGAGAACACAGGAGTCCCATGCCTTAAAGGGAAGCTGAAACACTTTTCGAAAAAAAAATTAGTTCTCTGCGGCATTCTACAGTTTTGAGTCCCCTGAACACGAATATCTGGTTCAAAAAGGGCGGAAACAAACGCAAGCGGCTGTTTTTTCAAGAAAACCCGCACCAGCGCCTCAGGGCATCGCGCGAACGCCGCTGTTGCCCGTGATTGGTCGGGGCCGCTGTGACATCATTCGCGGCAGTCGCCGGTCGGCGGCGCCGTTTCAGAGCGTAGCACGCTGTTCTGTTCTGGCTTCATAGCTGAGTTGTAAGCATTATGGAACGTTCTCGCTGTCTCGGACAGCTTGTATTTTCGCCGTACATGCTCGAACCGACAGCCGATACGGAAAACGGTGGCGGCAACAACGATGTTGAGTATGCCAACAGCGAGAGCGATGTGTGCACCTTCTCGCGCGTTGGCAATCTTAGCTGGTACGTATGTTTTTTTTTTTCATGCAGCTGCACGTTCCAATGACAGGAGAAAAAATGCGCTAAAGTGTCACTGGGAACTTGCTGCTGAAGAATGCCGAAGCACTAACTTCTCATTAGATTGTAAACACAGATGCAATTCCGCGATGTCAAGCACCTTGCCGCTGCTTGTCTAAAGTCCCGTGGTTTTTTGAGTGTTGATACACGATCGCGAACATAAGTGCCGCGTTTCAAAGTGCGCACATGCAGTGCTGCGAGGTACAGTCATGGAAGTTGCTTATGGTACACATCCAGAGATGGCCAGAGTTATTATATGTGCAATATTCATACTATGGTTCGACGACTTTGCGATTGTGGCTCCATCAAGAATCGGTATGCGTGCTCCATGCTAGTGTTGACGTAAAGATATTAGGCGGTTTAGCACCGCCGTGTGGTAAACACGATAACTGCAACCGAACGTTGAATGTCACTAGGCAAGCCTATACTCCATTTCATACCTCAGGTGCAACGCTGTGGAAGCTACGCACGAAGTCCGGTCACCAAAATTTATTACTGCGCGCGTTTCCGTCTATGCTTCGCAGCGTGCCAGCGGCGTTTGCTTGCGCTAGCATGCACGTGAAGCTGCCGCGACGGGCTGCAATTAAAAAATGCCGAAAAGAAAATTGATTTAAAAGAGCGTGTTAGCAGCCATACAAGTACACAGATTGTTTCTATGGGTAAATTCTTTTTTTTTTCATTCAGAACTGAGCTTATATATGGAAAATTTTCGCACAGATCGGGTCAAGAAACACCGAACTTTTTCTAAGTGCGAACGCAGCCACTGCAAGAAGTATCTCAAGTTTCCACAGCGTTGCACCTGATGTATGAAACGGAGTATAGCAACGCTAGCAACAACGCGTTTCCGAATTTGTCGTAAGGCTATCCGGCTATCGCGGAAATGGTCCGAGCACAGCACAGTTGATTTCGTCGGCACGAACTTATCTCTCCTCACCGCACGGACCCACTGCGATGCAAGCTTCTTGTCCTTCGGGAACCTGTGAAACGCCACATCGTCTCGCCCACCTGTGTTCGCGCAGCCGAATGCTGCACAGAACGAGGGCATGCTGGGCGCCCTTGGCTGTAGGCACTCAGGCGGCACAGAAGGAAAGAACAGTTTACGAAAATCGCAAAAGAAAACAAACGTGAGCGGCGGCGGCGGCAGATCTCTCGTGGCGTCGTTCAGTAAAGAGCAGCACGGAAAGAGGCATGCCAGCACATGCCAGCACGCCGGTCCAGCAGGTCGGTCCCCGCGAATGACGTCTCTCTCGCCGGTTCTCTCCTCTGGCAACCACCTCACCCGGTGCTCCGGGATGCGATGGGGGCGTGTCCGCGGGGGTGATTTAGAAAGCGATTTCCGCCCCTTATATTAACAAAACGAAGAAAAAAATTTCGGAACCGTAAATTATTAGGTCTGTTCTTCCCCATCCCAGCAATTCATGGAAATTGAAAACCGTTTCAGCTTCCCTTTAAGGCGCACGTTCCGTGCTCCCGCTAACTTGCTACGGTGACGCAAAGGTTGTTTTTTTTTGTTAACCCCCGAATAACGTGCGAACATTTAGAAACCAGTTCAAATCAAATTAACGTGAGCCGCGTTGGTTCCGCCGATATGGGTGTGTATGCCCTGGGCTGAGCCAATTAGCTCGAAGATCGAAGACTATATGGTTGTCTACGTATATAACTAACGATAAATAGTCAGAACAGTTAGCCTAACTGTAGCTTTGCGGGAGCCCCGCACTTTTGTATCGTTTAAGCAGCACGCGTGGCGAATGCACAGAAAGACAAGAAAGCTTGTTGGACTGACGTTCACTTAAAGGAATACCGTCAAGACATTTTCCACTATAGTCGGATACAACTTTAGAAAAAAGGGGGCGTTTACTCCTCCGCGGCGGAGGCGCTCGAGCACCCACCAATGGGCACGCACTCTGGACTAACGTCATCAGCCGGACGGCCGGTGAGCCCGCCGGCGGCCGACGGAGAAGATGGCCGCCCGCGCTTCGAACTGGGCGAGGTTGCGTCAGCTGTGTGCTTCAGCCTCTCGTCAGAGTGAATTCCAGTACTGTTTGTGATGGCCTATCATGTCGGAAATATTACTATGAGCTTACGATGCGGCATTTATGCCGCGTGCGTTTATTCTGAGCCGTGATCCGGTGAAGGAACATTGCAGCGAGCATCGCTGGCCCTGCGCTACGTTTTGCCTGAAAACAGGATCCCGCGGCGACCGCTGCGAACACACATCCTGCGTGTTTCTTCCATGTTGTTTTATGTCGCTCCTGAGTGATGTTACGACGAGAAAACTTTTCCAAAGACTGGTACCTACTGTTAGCGGCGGGTGTGTTCGTGTACTGTGTGGCTGCGTTTTTCGTCGGACGGGGTGAAGTGATGGAGCAAAAGCATTCTCAGGAGAAATCATAAAAGTGTGCGCGCATGAAACAAACCTACGAGTGTCTCAACAGAAAATATTTGCAGAAGAAGCCTTCAACGCAAAGATTTGTCGCCATCAACTTAGCGTGAACGATCATCGTCAGCAATGAGAAAGCCGAGCGTCTAGCGACGGTGTTCGAGCGTTGTGTAGCACCGTCGATTGATTGCTGTCCACCAGTGATCACTGCACGCGCAAGCTGTGGAATGCGTGCTGTGAAATTGTGAAAGCACAAAACCAAAAACTATAAATTTTATGCTATTTAAAACCAATAGTATTTATTTAAAACGATGAATAAAACATTTTTGTACCTTTCTGCCTCGACCGTATTCTCACCCCAGGTTTGTAATGGTTGCGATAAATGCATTGTTTTATATAAGTACTTTTTCAATAGCAACTGATTCATTTTAAGCGTGGTAAACGAGTAGTAGATACGCCGTGTACATTTAAACAAGCGAAAAAGCCATGCAGAGCTGCTCTTTCTACTTTTGTCACTTGCAAAGAAGCTAAAGAGCAGACGACGGGCAGCGTTGTAGAAGGCACGGGGTTATTTTTCTGTCGCTATCCGGTATGTGCTGTAGCACATGAGAGCTCTACTAAGCCAGTCATCAAAGTACAAAAGTCTTTATTTATACCGAGAATTACGCGTTTCCGGAGCACGATTTTTCGAGCGGGACGATTTTAGTCGCGGAGGCAATCGGCTGTCGCGCTTTGGTCATCTGGGCGGGGCCTCCCCTTTTTTCTAAAGTTGTATCCGACTATAGTCGTTTCTTCCCGTCAAACGAAGGCCGAAACCTGTTAAGGCCTAGAAAAATACCGACAATTCGTCAGAGCACTCCAAATATTTTTTATGTACTTAGTTTATACAAAGACGTTAGGGTTTCCTTACCCAGGAGGTGGACTGGTCGTGTCGTCACGATACATCGACTCGCTCCATTCGTGCGGTCGTTGCTGCTGCCACATCCGAGCGCCGTAAGAAGCGCGCCCAGCACTCATGCTTGACTTGTATGGGCAACGTCCTCATACGGAACCTACATGGCGTCAACAAATTTCGCTCTGTCGTGGCGACACGGTAATGTCGATGACGTCAGGTCCGGGATTTCTAGACGATTTTAGTATCTAAATTAAGACATCGGGACGAGGCGAGAAAATGATCGCGTACTTATAATTAAGTGCGCGTTAATGAAATCCAGCAGGTCAAAATTATTCCGAAGTCCCCCACTACGGCGTGCGTCATAATCAGATTGGGGTTTTGGCGCGTGAAACTTCAGTATTTTATTTTATGTCATGTTTCTGCGGCCACGTCACTTTATCACGTATGCACCCTTACTCCTCCCCATCTTGCTACGCATGTGGTTTGGTTTGGCTCGCCGCTCACTGAATTTTATTACATGGGCGAAAATTTGACACAATTTGCCGACAGTGGTGCAAAATAGTGACCGCAAGTGAATTGAACGCCGTTAGCTCCCGTCGCGTCGTAGTATAAACGAAACGCTTCAATGTCAGTCGCGGGTTAAGTTCTTTTTCCTAGGTGATAGAGAATGTGAGGATTATTAATGCTCTAGCATTGGGCATTAATTGGGCATTGGTCATTGTCAAAGGGGAATAAAGTGTATGTGTGTTAAGTGGGTCACGTGGTAAAGGTAGAGGGAGGATGGGAGAGCTCAATAGAGCGTGATGTGCGTATTTGCGTATGTATGTATGTGCAGTCGAACGCCTGTATAACGAAATTCTCGAAACCTACAATATATGTTTTTTTTTGCCATGCAGGTCACTTCGTTCTAATGGTCGGGCTGCGTACCGCGCACAACAAAGCAGGCTAAAATTGTTCAACAGTAAAGAACCTTTATTAAACATGAACTCAAGAGACACTTAGTGAAATAAGTCGCTTTTGTTTTGATGCCCACTTTTTTTTTTTTACATAATTAGGCGACTGAAGCCACGCTTAGCGCACCTAAATTCACAGCACGCTGCGCGGTTAAACGCAGGAATTAAATCTGCAGATCGTCGGATGCCGCTATCGCATCCCTTGCCGTCAAGATTCTTTGTTAGTTTCCGTGATCTTCGTCACTGTGGCTTTGCTAACATTCCCGTGCTTTCCTCCTTAGATGGCTTTCACGACGTCGTCAGTTACGATTACATCATCACGTCTTCATCTGCTGCGACGTATGCAACAGCCATCGCAAACGCTGATGCGTTACAACCAAGCAGCGTATAAGTTGCGAGCGATTTCTGGAGCAGCGCAGCAGGACGAGCAGGGTGCGCTCGTCAAGTGCGTGGCTTGCATTGTCGTCAGCGCTAGCGCAGAGCGCGTTTAGGTGATGTCTGTGGACAGGGCAGTGGCGGCTGCGGTATACGTAGCAGCACTAGTTGTGAAGAGACAAATCAGCCACTGGGGGCGCCTAAATCCCTTCGTTATGTATATATATATTGTTATGGGGTTAAAAACAGTCATACGTGTATTTACAGAATATTTACAATAATTATAGCAGCTGACAAGATGGTAGCCAGCGCGCGCGACATGGACCACGTCGGAGCGATGCTGAACCACGGTTGGCTCAAGAGGGGCGATTTCGTACGTGACGTCAGTTACATTACGCAAGACACGGTAAGGGCCGGAGTAGCGTGAAAGTAACTTCTCCGAGAGGCCAACGCGTCGCGACGGCGACCAAAGGAGAACCATGGCGATCGGTGTCTAGTGGACGTCACGATGGTGGGCGTCATATAGGCGCCGCTGCCTGTCCTGCTCTCGCATAACGTCGCCTTTCCTCACACCGTCGTTACCATTTCAGACAACACGTCCTGCCTTCCGCTTGTGAACTTTGGACTCTGTACACAAGTACACCGCACCTCCACCAAAAATGTTACGGCGTTGAAAACAGTCAGACTTGTATTTACAGAATATTTACAATAATTATAGCAGCTGACAAGATGGTAGCCAACGCGCGCAACCCAGAGCGTCGTCTTCTTCCGACCAAGCTAACATCTTCCTCGTCAGCGTGTCACTATATATATATATATATATATATATATATATATATATATATATATATATATATATATCAACCTCGGCATTACGCGTGTTTTGTTATAGAAGGAATTACAGTGTGACGACAACGGAGTCACGACAGCGTGACGAGAATGGCACGTTTACTTACTCCACGCAGGCCACATGGTCCTCAACCACCTGAGGTTCTTTAATGTGCACCTAAATCTAAGCACACGGGTGTTTTCGCACTTCGCCCCCATCGAAATGAGGCCGCAGTGGCCGGTACGCTGTATGCCGTAGGTGCGAGGGAAAATGTGAGAGGGTGAGAAATATGATCGTTTGATGTGAATGTCTTCTCACTCACCCGGTGTTGTACGGTGCGAGGAGGAGGAGGAGGAGGAGGAGGAGGAGGGTTGCACACGCCCTAAGAGGGAAGGGAGGCAGGAGAACCTGCGCCTCCAAAATGTTGAGGCGGCGCGATCTCAAGTCTTGGAGCTGCGTTGAAGCTAGAGGCAGTTCGTTCGCCGCTGCTGCAGCCTTCCATCATGCCACTGTTCTGACAGCGAGTGTCCGCGGTCATCGAGTGAGATCTGTTCCTATTTGCCGGTGCGCGCGTGACCTCATACTTGTTAATTTAGTTGGTCAGTTCATCTTTATGCAATTTGTACGTTTGACAAAACTACTAACCTTACTTCGTATAGCTGTCTGATAATTTGCTGTCGCAATCGATGCTCTGCCTTTCGGGAGAAACTGCCGCTTTCTTTAACCTTCTTTGCGCAGGTATGCAGTACTTCGTTCGAGCTCAGGTACCGTCCAGCAGAAATCGGTGCTACGAAGCGGTTTACGGCACAAGCCAGCGCTTCAGCGACGCTGCGTTAACAGTACAGCGATGATTGAGGCAAGAGTACGCGGCCGCTGCTAGATATCGTGTCGAGAGGCGTCACTCTCTCCGGAACGCTGCTATCGCAGCGCTCTCACATGAGCGGGGTGCTTTATAAAGGGTTCCCCGCTTCTTCCTGCCTCTTATTTTTCTGCACGTTATCTAATAACAACCATGCTTCCCTGCTAATATTCTTGTTTTTCTTTTTTTTTTCGCACAGCATATGGGACCGACTTCTTGCGGTAATTAATAAAGCTGTGTGCGTCATCATCCCACAATTCGTGTTTACGACGCCAACGAACGAGCTCAGTCGGCTTACTCCACGCGCACTTTAGATACGGAAGAAGGAAAAAGACTAAATGCCGTCACCTGACAATCTTGAAGTCCAATCATGGCAAATATAAAGGATAAGTTCGTGGGAAATATGCGCTTACCACCTGCTAGGCAAGTGGCACTGAAAGGTCTGGTAACCATGTAGGGACTTATAAAGGATAAGTTCGTGGGAAATATGCGCTTACCACGTGCTAGGCAAGTGGCACTGAAAGGTCCGGCAACCATGTAGGGCCTTATAAAGGATAAGTTGGTGGGAAATATGCGCTTACCACGTGCTAGACAAGTGGCACTGAAAGGTCCGGTAACCATGCATGTAGGGACTTATAAGGGATAAGTTCGTGGGAAATATGCGCTTACCACGTGCTAGGCAAGTGGCACTGAAAGGTCCGGTAACCATGTAGGGACTTATAAAGGATAAGTTCGTGGGAAATATGCGCTTACCACGTGCTAGGCAAGTGGCACTGAAAGGTCCGGTAACCATGCATGTAGGGACTTATAAGGGATAAGTTCGTGGGAAATATGCGCTTACCAGGTGCTAGGCAAGTGGCACTGAAAGGTCCGGTAACCATGTAGGGACTACCTGCCAAGAGTTAAGGAAAAGATACACACAAAAAGTTTTCCCCATTTGGAGGCGTATCTTCTCCCCAAACATTAATCGCAATATGTCTTTAATCTGTCTTTCTTGCGCTTAGTTTCTTAAAAACTCAGCACTTGCTACTTTCCTCAAGAATGCTACCTCATGCTGATAATGCCCATGCCGATCGTGACCTGGAAATTGCGGGCGTGCAGAGTTAAAAACTAAGTTATGGGATTTTACGTGCCAAATCCACGGTCTGATTATGAGGCACGCCGTAGTGGGGGACTCCGGAAATTCTGACCACCTCGGTTTCTAAAGAACGACAGAAAGCTGAGCTAGTTGGTAAGGATTCATTATGCAAAAAAGAAGTGAGGCGTGCAGACAGGACACAAGAGTAGAGAAGTGGACAACACGAACGCCGCTAACGAAGCAGGATTGTGCAGATAAGTAGGGGAACATGGAAAAGGGCTCAGAGTACTAGAAATGAAGCTTAGAACGACAGAAAGCTGAGCTAGTTGGTAAGGATTCATTACGTGTTGTTCGTGTGTGTTGTCCACTTCTCTACTCTTGTGTCCTGTCTGCACGCCTCACTTCTTTATTGCATAATGGGGTTCTTTCACGGAAACGTGAATCTAAATTTCCGAAGAGTTCCACCATGGCTTGTGACCTCGGCCGTAATTTCAATGTGAGGCACCGCGCGGGGTGCTGTTAAGTAAGAGACGACTCAGGCACAAAGTCGTGTTATATTTCACTTACAGATAAGGACAATTTCACAATTATAAAAACAAACACAATACAAACATTATTAGACCAATCTTAGAATATGCAGTAATTATCTGGGACCCTTTTACAAAGGTAAACATAAATAAACTTGAAAGAATCCAAAAGAAAGCAGTAAGGTTTATATATAACACTTACGGGCGAGCATCAGTCAGTGACCTCCTCAAAAAAAGCGGTTTTCCCTCTATTCCTAACAGAAATCGCATATGTCGCTTAAAGTTTTTCTATCAATTAATTAATAATAATTTCAAAGTTGACACCTCCAATATCCTTGCTTATTCCTCGGGGTACCAAACTAGAAATCACCATTCTCTTTCTATAACACCATTAAATCCGCGAGTTAATTGTTTTAAATATTCCTTTTTTTCCAAGGACCATCACTGATTGGAATAACCTCACGGATGATGTTGTCAGACAGACTTCATTACATTCATTTCAAGAGCATTTGAATTGATTGTTGTTAATTGACCTTGTCGCTGTATTCTCTTGTTGAATTTCTATGTGCAATTTTGTTTTCTTTGTGTCTGTAATTCTGTATCTTAACACAATGTTTCCCAACTGCTATGGTCTTGTGCACAAGATCGCAGTATTCATAAATAAATAAAAATAAATAAATAAATAACTTATCGTGGATTTACAGGTAAAAATATAGCAGTGCTGGTGCGGCTGGCCGGCAGAACCAACACCTCAAGGACGCTTGATGAACAGTGAACGAGTCCACGTGTCCGTAGGGTAACGCCGACTCTCTTGCGGCAGCCACGGACGCAGACGTCGGGCTCACCAGCGGGATGAACGAGAGCGCGGCTACGAGGAACTCATGTGGCTAAACCCCGGCACGGTCCTCCGGCTGCGCTCACCCACGAAGCGTTCCCTCTCGATGACGTCGTCACCGCTGTGCTTGCGCAGGTTTGGCTTCCGGAAGGAGCTAGGCACGACGTTGATCCAGCCTCTCGCACGCCGTCCTGCTGGTCGTGGCGCTCGGTGCGGCGTCTGCCGCTCCTGTCGGCGTGCACCGTGCTTAGGAGCTCCTCCCAGCTGGCCATGATTTCGCTGGCCAGAGCAGACGATGTCCGGCACCAGTGGTCCACCTTTCTGGGCGAGACGAAGCTGCAGGAGTCCTCGCCGGAAGCCCCAGTGCTGACGAGCACGTGAAGCTGTAGGCCCGGCGCCTGCAGCATACGCGCGCTCTCGCGTCATGTCACTTTGACGAGTGAGCAGGGCGCCTCGGACTTTCGGGGAAATGACTTCTTACTTATGTGGCTGCCTGCCTGCCACAACTGGAATGTCACCGAAAGGGAGAAAATCAACACCGTTATACGCAAGAGTTACAAGATCGCCCTTGGCCTACCGGAGTCCACAAGCCGTGCTCGTCTGCTACAGCTGGGAGTATACAACACGCTTGAGGAAATAGTGGATGCGCAAAGAGCCTCGCAACTCGAACGCATGTCCCTGACAGTCACGTGCCGGTACATCCTGCAGAAACTCGGCTTAAATTTCCATGTCCAACACGGTCAGAAACAGGTCATTCCACCCGACCTCAGCGACACGCTGATCGTCGCCCCTATCCCTCGAAACATGCACCCCGAATATAATGTGGACCAATGCCAGGCCCGTGCCAAGGCACTGCCGCGCTCCTTTGGTGGGAAGACGCTCAT
The DNA here is from genome assembly GCF_050947875.1 of Dermacentor variabilis. NCBI lineage: Eukaryota > Metazoa > Arthropoda > Arachnida > Ixodida > Ixodidae > Dermacentor > Dermacentor variabilis. The sequence continues at coordinate 5,045,877 of NC_134568.1, forward strand.
GCGCTTCGTAGACGCGGCAGGATACACACGAGAACATCGCTTCACGGCGGCAGTCGTAGACGTTAACTCCCGGCTTACGCACGCGTGTAGTGTCACAACGGAATACCCGGAAACAGCGGAAGAGGTAGCGATTGCGCTTGCGCTTACCGACCCCCTCTGCGAGGTAATTCTTAGTGACTCACAATCCGCAGTTCGTAACTACGCGCGTGGGCGCATTTCCTCCGAAGCTCTCCAAATCCTAAGGAAAGCTGGTAGACACTTCGATAGCACCGCGATCATCTGGTTCCCAGCGCACGTCGCCACTCCCACCGATGAGGGCCCCCCTAACTTGAACGAGGTAGTACACCACTCTGGGCGAGAACTGACCCGCCTAAACGAATCGGAGACCGCCTCTTCGAGTTCGGAACTCCTGGTTCTAAACACGCGAGAACGCTTGGTCAGATACAATGACATCACCAAGCACTACCAACTAGCCAGGCGGATATTGCCCCCACCTCACCCCAAAGTGAAACGTCGCCAGGCAGTCGTCTAGCGACAACTGCAAACATAAGCCTTCCCCAGTCCGGTGCGATTACCATGATTAGGATCCTGCTGCTGAGAAATTTAAACTGGAAGGAAGCCGAAAATAAAATTCCTAAGCATGCAGCCACAAAGTTAGACGAGGTCCTCGTTAGGCTAATTAATGAACTAGGACCAAAACGTAAGGAACCTTTGTTGAAAGCAGTAGAAAGAACCTTAAAAAGATAGACGAATATACCAGACAGCTGGCCACAAAGTAGAATACATTTAATTTAGAAAGGGAAGGGGGAAAACGCGAACTTCACTCATAAAGGCCGTTGACCATCACATCGGTAATGTACAGGTTAGCAATGCAGGCGACTAAATATAAAATTCCAAGCATGGGCAGAACATAACGGCATATTGGGAGAACTTCAAAATGGCTTCAGGGTCGGCAGGCGTCTCGATGATAACTTATTCTTATTCAGTTCAATCAAATAACCAGGGAAAAAAGAAGACCGTTGTGTGTGGCATTTTCAGACATTACCGGAGCCTATGACAACGCAGAGCGCAACATTTTCTGGGATATTCTGCAAAGGGTAGGCTTAGTCAACGACTGTATACAGCTTTCGAAGATTTACCTAGAAAATACCGTTTGCGTTGAATGGGAAGGGATGAGGAGCGAGTTGAAAGTTGATATCACTAAGACGCTGGAACAAGGATTCTCTCTATCCCCGCTACTGTTTATGACGTAAATGTTGAGGATGGAGAGGGCGCTAGAAGGTAGTGATATCAAGTTTAATCTCTCATACAAACAGACGAGCACACGAGTAGAGCAGCAGCTTCCAGATTTGCTTTATGCGGACGATATTGTGTTGCTTGCTAACAAGCAAAGTGATATGCAATGTCAGGCTAATATCTATGGACAGCTAGAAGGCGACAATTTAGGATTGAAATTTAGCGTTAAGGAATCAAGTTTTATGTTATTCAATGAAAACAGTGAACAGACAGTGTTAATACAGGGCCAAGAAATACTTCGGGTAAAAGAATACAAATAAATTCGTGTATGGATAAACAAAGGCAATAGATATATTTAAAAACAGGAAAAAACAATAAGAGCAAAAGGGAAGAGAAATGCGGCCATAATGAAGCACAGAGCGCTATGGGGATAGAACAGGTACGTGGTGCTCCTGGCTGTGTGGAAAGGTGTAACAGTTCCAGGGCTAACATTTTGAAATGCGGTTGTTTGCTTGAAATCGGGGGTACAATCAGGACACGATGGTAACCACGGGTCAGTGAGGCGTCTCGTATTGGGTGCTCACGGGAAGACCGCAAATGAAGCTGCGCAGGGTGACATGAGCTGGACAAGTTTTGAAGTGAGGGCAGCTCAGAGTAAAATTGATCTTGAAGAACGACTGAGGAATATGAAGAAAAGTAAATATGCTGGGAGAACTTTCAGGAAAAAAAAAACGTTGACTCACAGGGGAGGAATAGAGCTAGGAAGCTTACCAGCAATTATGCGACCGGTATAGTATAGACTGTATGGCAACAAAGAACGTCAAACGCAAAGTCCGAGAGGCTGCAACAATCGCATAGGTAGCGGCAATGGAAAAGAAATCTGCTATGGGTAACTACTTAAGAGGAAAAACGAAATGAAATCAGGAAAGAAACAATTTATTATAACTCAAAGGGAGGCTCATTATTTTTCGAAGCGAGATCAGGACGTCTTATAACACGCACTTATAAAGCGAGATACAACAAGGAAGAAGCACTTGCTTGCATGCCGTAAAACGATGGAACATGTTCTATTAGAATGTGAAGACGTCTACCCATGTGTCAGTTAGGCTCCTCTGGTCTCCTTCAAGCCTCTGGGTTCAGGTATAGCAGGGAGGAAGTAAGCATGTCCGCAATATAGATCAGCAAGAGGCGATTGTAGGTTTGGTTGCAGAAAAGTAGGGAGACCACAAACAACGGAGGTGCACGAAAAAGCAAAGTCCGCAATAGTGGTTCAGAAAGTTTGATGCTGGAAATTCTTTGTTCGCGTTTTTCTTTTTAAGAATGCAGCAGATCCAATGAATTGGAATCTATATACAGCGAAGCTTTGTGCGAGTGCACAAAGAATCGGAACAGGAGCACATGCACGAACGCACACAAGCGCGGCCGCACGCAAATTATGCCGAGCCTTTTGTTAAGCGGAGTTGCCTAACACTAGCGAGTCCGACGGCCGTCGTGAACGCATCATGGTTTCAGTGGCAGCATGCGCATACGTACGTAGCGCAAATGGAATCCATTCTATGCGCACGAAGCGTTTACGTCCTCAATACCGCGCAGCCGCTGATGCGCGGAGGCGAGCGCCATCTTCTGGTTGTCCTATTCGGCGACAGAACAGCCGCGCAGCTCCCGCGGTCATGAAACCCGGAGAGGTTCGCAAAGTAAAGCTTTGTTTTTGAATAGAAAAGCAATAGATAAGGCAAAAAACTAAAGTAATGTTTAACAGTCTCGGAAGAGAACAGCAGTTTACGATAGGTAGCGAGGCACTGGAAGTGGTAAGGGAATACATCTACTTAGGACAGGTGGTGACTGCAGATCCGGATCATGAGACTGAAATCATCAGAAGGATAAGAATGGGCTGGGGTGCGTTTGGCAGGCATTGTCAGATCATGAACAGCAGGTTGCCATTATCCCTCAAAAGAAAAGTGTATAACCAGCTGTGTCTTACCAGCACTCACGTACGGGGCAGAAACCTGGAGGCTTGCGAAAAGGGTTCTACTTAAATTGAGGACGACTCAACGAGCTATGGGAAGAAAAATGCTGGGTGTAACGCTAGGGGTAAGAAAAGAGCAGATTGGGTAAGAGAACAAACGCGAGTTAATTACATCTTAGTTGAAATCAAGAAAAAGAAATGGGGGGGGGGGTCATGGGCAGGACATGTAATGAGGAGGGAAGTAACCGATGGTCATTAAGGGTTATGGACTGGATTCCAAGGGAAGGGAAGCGTAGCAGGGGACGGCAGGAAGTTAGGTTGGCGGATGAGATTAAGAAGTTTGCAGGGACAACGTGGCCACAATTAATACATGACCGGGGTAGTTGGAGAAGTATGGGAGAGGCCTTTGCCCTGCAGTGGGCGTAACCGGGCTGCTGATGCTGCAGATGATGATGATGATGATGAGATAAGGCAAAATAAGAACAGGAGCTTGGTGGCGCAATCAACCGCCGCGTTTCAAGAGGGGACGCTCATAGCATCCATCCATCCATCCATGTATCAACGCAATATTCAGCGGGCTTGGCGAGGGGTAATTTAAGGCAACAACGTCGGACTGTCGACTAGGCAGCAAATTTTATCACGTTATCTCTTTTATCTCTTTTACTTTCTTCAGCTTGTCAACATTTATGACCCAGTCAGCGCCTCTAGCACAATTTTTGCAATTTTACTTTCTTCTGTGCTTAAAGACCCAACTTGAAGCTTCGAGCCTCCCTCTTGTATCTGCTGTTGAGTACGTAACTTTCTTTTAGCGCGAGTTGATTAAGTGCCCTTCCAGCGTCACTAATAAATTTACTGACGTCCCTGTTTCTTCCGGCTTGGCTCTTTCTGTTTGATTCTTTTTTCCGCACATGTGCTGTTCTTGCCGCCTTTCTTTGAAGCCATTGGGTCTACCACAGGCAGCTGCCAGTTCCTCTGTGAATCCTTTCACTTAAACTAATTATTACTATTATTATTATTATTGTTGTTGTTGTTGTTGTTGTTGTTGTGCAGCGCTTTGCGATTCTTAGATTAGCTCTCTAGATAATCGACCAAAGCTTTAGTCGCGTTTAATATTTTGATCTCCACCAACTCCACAAGCCCTGCTCGTCTGCTACAGCTGGAGTATACAACACGCTTGAGGAAATAGTGGATGCGCAAAGAGCCTCGCAACTCGAACGCATGTCCCTGACAGTCACGTGCCGGTACATCCTGCAGAAACTCGGCTTAAATTTCCATGTCCAACACGGTCAGAAACAGGTCATTCCACCCGACCTCAGCGACACGCTGATCGTCGCCCCTATCCCTCGAAATATGCACCCCGAATATAATGTGGACCAATGCCAGACCCGTGCCAAGGCACTGCCGCGCTCCTTTGGTGGGAAGACGCTCACGCGCTTCGTAGACGCGGCAGGATACACACGAGAACACCGCTTCTCGGCGGCAGTCGTAGACGTTAACTCCCGGCTTACGCACGCGTGTAGTGTCACAACGGAATACCCGGAAACAGCGGAAGAGGTAGCAATTGCGCTCGCGCTTACCGACCCCCTCTGCGAGGTAATTCTTATTGACTCACAATCCGCAGTTCGTAACTACGCGCGAGGGCGCATTTCCTCCGAAGCTCTCCAGATCCTAAGGAAAGCTGGTAGACAACACTTCGATAGCACCGCGATCATCTCGTTCCCAGCGCACGTCGCCACTCCCACCGACGAGGGCCCCCCAAACTTGAACGAGGTAGTACACCACTTTGCGCGAGAACTGACCCGCCTCAACGAATCGGAGACCGCCTCTTCGAGTTCGGAACTCCTGGTTCTAAACACGCGAGAACGCTTGGTCAGATACAATAACATCACCAAGCACTACCAGCTAGCCAGACTGATATTGCCCCCACCTTACCCCAAAGTGAAACGTCGCCAGGCAGTCGTCTAGCGACAACTGCAAACACAAGCCTTCCCCAGTCCGGTGCGATTACGGCACATTTTCCCCGCGCAATACCAGAGTGCTCTTTGCGAGATATGTCAGGCAACTAGAGCGGCGCTCTCACGCATGTTGTGGGAGTGTCGTGTTATATCAGATACAATGGCAGTAGCACCGGAGGCTCGTGCATCGAAGTGGACCGCCGCTCAGCGCAGCTCCGACCTCAAGACGCAAGAGTGGGCTGTCCAGCAGGCCCGAGAGGCGGCGAGAATGCAAGGCCTCGAAGTCCCCTCATGGGAGACCTGAGCCCGGGTCGTTAAACTTTGCCGGATTTGAAATAAAGTTGTTTCCATCCATTGCTGGACGTTATCCCCACTTAGCACGCAGCAGAAGCAGCTTCCAGGCGCGTGCTGAGGTTCCCATTTTTTTTTTATCGTCGTCTAGATCTCACTCACATACATGCGCGCGGTAGCGAAAAGAAATAGAAGAAAGACTATTTGTGAAAAGGCTTTGCTTCTTGGTGGCCCTCAGTGCAAGACCTGCTCGCAGTTGCTTCAGAGCATGTTCAAGAAATTTCGACATGTACGACGTCTAGGTTCTAGCCTATAGAACGCTTGAGTTGTGTGCTGCAAGGCGTAGAACATGGTATCTCTAAGTTTCCGCTTGGTTTTAAAGACAAACGCTTGTGAGCAAATGTACTCATCTTGACCAGGTAGGTCACGCAGTCACCAGCCTGGTATCGTAGACGCAAGAACCTGCTTTCTCTTATAGCGAGACATTGTTTGCCTGCCTCCATGCATGTCGTATATTAACTTATTAGGCAGGAAGTCAGGAACGATACAACATATTCTAGGCAATATGGAAACAAAGTGGAAGGAAATGCGGCATTAAATTACATCCGAGCTATTACAGCCGAATCATTTCAGTGCAATGACGAGGTGGGTTTCGAAAAAAAAAAAAGGTGCGTGAAAGAGAACCAAATGGATAAGGAGCTGGTGCTGAGAAATTTAAGCTGGAAGGAATCCGAAGATAACATTACTAAGCAAGCAGCCACAGAGTTAGACGAGGTCCTCGTTAGGCTAATTATTGAACTAGGACTAATACGTAAGGAAGCTTTGTTGAAAGCAGTAGAAAGAGCCTTAAAAAGATAGACGAATATACCTGACAGCTGGCCACAAAGTATAATACATTTAATTTACAAAGGGAAGGGGGAAAACGCAAACTTCACTCATAAAGGCCGTTGACCATCCCATCAATAATATACAGGTTAACAATGCAGGCGATTAAATATAAAATTTCAAGCATGGGCAGAACATAATGGCATATTGGGAGAACTTCAAAATGGCTTCAGGATCGGCAGGCGTCTCGATGATAACTTATTCTGTTCAATGACATAACCAGAGAAGAAAGAAGACCGTTGTGTGTGGCGTTTTCAGACATTACCGGAGCCTATGACAACGCAGAGCGCAACATTTTGTGGGATATTCTGCAAGGGGTAGGCTTAGCCAGCGACTGTATTGTTGTGGTCGCACCGCTGGCGCGAGTTGTTGGGAACTCGGCGCTGACGACCGTTGTTGCACCTGGGTCGCAAGCCCCAAGGGTAGCGTTGGCCTGGCGGCCTGGGGTACAACTGGAAGCATCCGAAGGTCCCGGCAAAGCATGAGTCGACTGGTAACAACAAAACAACTTGTTTATTCTAACATCGCAAAGAGTTGGCGGTCAGGTTGACCGAAGTAGAGAGACGACAGAGCACGTTACTCAACAGAAGAAATCGGAGCCCTCCTTTTGGCGTCCGGGGGCAGCTGCTTTTATACTCTCGCAATTGAGGGCAAGAAGGAACCCCTCTATAGACGAGCACGTGACGGTGCCGCTCGGGAACAATGGTGGCGCAGCGTCGTGTCGGCGCCACTCGGACCCCCCTTGCTTCACAGTTGTTGGGAGCTCCTCTCCCCGGCTGCCGCGCTTCGACAAGCGTGGGCACAATGGGAAGAGAAGGAGGAGCAGCCGTCGTGTCGGCGCCGCTCGGACCCCCTTGCTTCACAGTTGTTGGGAGCTCCTCTCCCCGGCTGCCACGCTTCGACAAGCGTGGGCACCAATATGCACATACACTCACACACGCACATGAAGACACGTGGCATCGGAACATGCCTGGACGCGCTTGGCAGGGAGGCGTAGCGGCGGCGCCGAACGGGCCAAAATGTCTGCCGCTTTGAACGAAGCCCTGGCGTCTGTTGTATCCTCGCCGGCTTTACCGCGCGTCGTAGGCGAAACGTAACAGACCGCCCCGCCGGGGGAAGGAGATCCCGATGGACAGGGGACTGCATCCGCTGTCCGGAGGGATGTCGCTCGATGATGCTCATAACCGAAGTCGGGCGTCCCTCGACGTTTCTTGAGCGCAGCGCACAGAGAAGGCCTCGTTCTCTCGTTCAGGTTCGCACGGGACACTGCAAAGTGACTTCGGGAGAGTTCACATTTTTGTTCTCGTTCCCGGCAAGCGTTAGAACTACGCTGAAACTCAACCGCTCAGTCAGCAAGCACGGCAAAACCGTCACTAAGCCCTGCCAGGCTCTTTCCCCTTTTATACCACTGCCTAGTTCCTTACAGTAGTCTAGCAGCACTCAGAACGCGTCCACAAATTGGAAAATTGCACTAGAAAGCATATCATCACTTTGAAACACTAAACAAAAGCAATATGTTAAAAATCCTGCCTCAGGAAGAAAAACATCAGTAACAAACAATTTTGAGGCTGATTCCTACGTTAGGGGCTTCGACTTAAGCCATCGGCGTTACCGTTGAGACTCCCCTTGTTGTAACGCACCTCAAAGGAATATTGTTGCAAAGCGAGGCTCCAGCGCAGGAGGCGGCCATTTTTGGGAGAGATGGTCTGCAGCCATTGGAGAGGGCAGTGATCCGTCTCAATGATAAACCTCGAGCCGGCTAGTTAGCATGACAATTTCTGAACGGCCCACACGAGACATGCACACTCTTTCTCGGTGGCGCTATACGCCTGCTCACGACTGGTCAGCTTACGACTAGCATACAGGACGGGGTGTTCTACTTCTCCATTTTCCCGTTGGCACAGTACAACGCCCATGCCTCGCTCACTAGCATCGCACTGAACAACGAACCCTTTTGTATAATCTGGCGATCGTAGCACCGGCTGGCTTGTTAGGGCACTCTTTAGGGCGCTAAAAGCTCTTTCCTTTGTCTCGTCCCAGACGACTGTTTGGGGCTCTGTTTTTCTTAGAGCATCCGTCAGGGGAGCCGCGATATCAGAGTACCTGGGGATGTACCTCTGATAGTAGCCGGCGACACCTAAGAACGACCGAATATCGGTCTTCGTGCGCGGTTGCGGGAAGTCTCGCACAGCGGCCACCTTTATTTCAGAGGGGCGGCGACGACCCTGACCAATCACGTGACCGAGGTAGACAACCTCGGCCTGTGCTAACTGGCACTTCGGAGCCTTTACTGTCAAGCCCGCTTCGCGCAGGCGGGTTAGCACTGCCCGCAAGTGTGCCATATGCTCAGACCAGGATGCGGAGAATATCGCTACGTCGTCTAGATACGGTAAAGCGAATTCTTGCTGTCCCCGCAACACTTTATCCATGAGGCTCGAAAAACAGTATGGCGCGTTCTTCAAACCAAAACTCAACACTTTAGGACGGAATGTTCCCATTGGTGAAATTAACGCCGCATACCTACTAGCCTCTTCCGTAAGTGGAACCTGCTAATAACCCCTGACAAGATCTAGGGTGGAAATAAACTGAGCGCTACTAACTATCTCAAGGCGCTCCTCGATGTTAGGGATCGGATAAATTTGATCCTTAGTGATGGAATTAAGCCTGCGGTAGTCGACGCAAGGACGAGGTTCCTTGCCCGGTACCTCAACTAAAATCAAAGGGGAGGTATAATCACTCTCACCTGCCTCAATAACACCGAGCTGTAGCATTTTCTTTACCTCAGCCTCCATAATATCGCTCTGGCGGGGTGACACCCGGTACGCCTTGGATCGTACTGGCTCTGGGGAGGTAAGTTCTATGTCATGAGTAAGGACAGAAGTCCTACCACGCCTCTCAGAGAACAGACCTTGAAACTCTTGTAAGAGCTGGTGTAGTTCGGTTTTCTGCTCAGGCGACAGCGATGCTTTACTGATTAAGTCACTAATGACTTGACCAGTGTCTTCCCTGTTCGTCACTGAGCCTAGTCCCGGAAGCTCGACCGGAAGCTCTTCAGGAACGTTTACCATCATGCACACTACTGCTTCCCTTTGTCTATAAGGTTTGAGCAGATTACAGTGGTAAACTTGCTGTGCTTTCCGCTGTCCTGGCAGACTCACCACGTAGTTAACGTCCGACAGTTTCTGAACAATTCGTGCTGGGCCCTCCCACTGCACGTCTAGTTTGTTGTTTAGCGATGTGCGCAATATCATGACCTCATCGCCCACCTCAAAACGACGGGCCCTGGCTGTCCGATCATAATAAACCTTGGCCCTCTGCTGGGCCTTTGCCATTGCTTCACCTGACAACTCCTGTGCCCTTCTTAAGCGTTCGAGGAGCTTAAGCACGTACTCCACCACGACTGGGTCGTCGCCCCTGCCTTCCCACGATTCTCGAAGCATGCGAAGCGGAGATCGCAGCGAGCGACCGTACACCAGTTCAGCTGGCGAAAACCCCGTAGCTGCATGCGGAGCGGTCCGTAATGCAAACATCACCCCAGGCAGACACAGCTCCCAGTCAGTTTGATGTTCAAAACACAATGCTCTCAACACGCGCTTCATGACGGAGTGGAGCTTCTCAACGGAATTCGACTGTGGGTGGTACACTGAGCTGTGTAACAGCTTTACCCCACACCTTTCGAGAAAAGTTGTCGTCAAAGCGCTAGTAAACACTGTGCCCTGATCTGATTGGATTTCCGCAGGAAAACCAACTCGCGCAAATATGGACAGTAGTGCATTGACTATCTCAACTGAGCTGAGTTCTTTAAGCGGCACTGCTTCAGGGAACTTTGTCGCTGGGCAGATCACAGTCAAAATGTGTCTGTACCCCGTGGCTGTTACCGGCAGAGGTCCCACTGTATCAATAACGAGCCGTCTAAAAGGCTCCGTAATGATAGGTACCAATCTCAACGGCGCCCTCGATTTGTCCCCTGGTTTGCCCACCCGCTGACAAGTGTCACATGTCCTCACGAAATGGTCTGCGTCCCGAAAACACCCTGGCCAATAGAACTCTTGCAAGAGACGGTCCTTAGTTTTCTTAACTCCTAGGTGTCCGGACCACGAACCCCCGTGCGACAAGCGCAACAGATCCTCACGATAGCATTGAGGCACGATCAGCTGATCGAACTCCACTCCTCTGCGGTCTAGATACTTCCGGTACAGGACTCCACCTCTTTCCACAAAGCGAGCATTTTTCTTGGCGATACCTTCCTTGACAATGCAGCGTACGTTTTCTAGGCTGCCATCCTTTTTTTGCTCGGCTATCAAAGCCGACCGGCTGACTTTTAGCAACCTATTAAGTCCGTCTGACGTAGGCGCGATGAGCAAATCTGCAGATAGCTCTTCTAACTTTCCCGCATCGGCAATTTCCTCTCCGGTATCTGGTGCCTTTAACGTTACAGACTCAAGTTTATTCAGTTCGGGCGTGCTCTGAATATCAGCTTGCTGCGCCTCTGACCCTTTCTCATTGTTCGATAACGTCGGCCCCGCAACTACCGCCTTTGCAGCGAGCTCCCGAACCTTCGATCTGGTTAAGGCCTGAACGCTAGCCTCACCAAACAAAAGCCCCTTCTCGCGCAGGAGGTGATCGGACCTGTTCGAAAATAGGTACGGGTACTGGGGGGGCAGCATAGATGACACTGCGGCCTCCGTCTCAAGCGCTCCGAAAGGTCCTTCGATAAGCACCTTTGCTACCGGCAGACACACGCTATGAGCTTCCACGGCTTGCTTGATCCATGCGCACTCGCCCGTGAACATATGGGGTTCTACGTAAGACGGGTGAACTACATCCATTGTAGCTGCGGAATCGCGAAGCACTCGGCACTCTTTCCCGTTCACGAGGAGGTCTCGCATGTAAGGCTGGAGAAGCTTCATGTTCTCGTCAGTGCTGCATATTGACAAAAACACGACTTTTGTTTTTGTTTCTGGACACTGCGCAGAAAAGTGACCCGGCTTCTGGCACGTATAACACACGCGCGCTTGCCTCATCTCGAACCGTTTTCTGCGTTCAGCTTCGGTTGCCGCCGTCTCCTTTCGTTCGTTTTGCCGCCGTCTCCGCCGTCTCCTTTCATCCGCACTACGTGTGTCGCCCCTTTCTCTCATGGGTGTGAACTTCGGCCTCTCAAACTTGGAGCCAAATTCACCCTTTTGACCGTCCTTAGCTCCGCGAGCCCGACGCGTCACAAACTCCTCGGCTAGCTCAGCGGCTCTAGCCACCGTACTAACGTCTGGTCTATCCAAGACCCAGTACCGCACGTTCTCAGGTAACCGGCTATAAAACTGTTCTAACCCGAAACACTGCAGAACTTTATCGTGGTCACCAAACGCTTTCTCTTCTTTGAGCCACTCCTGCATGTTTGACATAAGCCTGTACGCAAACTCCGTATATGACTCACTTCTGCCTTTCTCATTTTCCCGAAACTTCCGACGGAACGCCTCCGCTGACAGCCTGTACTTTTTTAGCAGACTCGATTTCACTTTGTCGAAATCCTCTGCCTCCTCTCTATCCAAGCGAGCGACTACGTCGGCCGGCTCGCCGGGTAACAAAGTGAGCAAGCGCTGTGTCCACGTTTCCCGAGAGAACCCCTGCTTCTCGCACGTTCGCTCAAAGTTAACCAGGAACAAACCAATGTCCTCTCCAAGCTTAAACGGCCGCATCAGGTCAGTCATTTTGAGCAATACTCGTTCTCCTGCACCGTGTGCCTGACTTCCATTACGAGCGCGTTCCATCTCTATCTCGAGACGCTTCATTTCCAAAGCGTGTTGACGCTCTTCTTTTTCTTTCTGTTCTTTAAGTTCGCGCTCCTGTCTTTTTGCAGTCTCCCTCTCCTCAATGGTCTCAAGGCATTCCGACAGCTCGTCATCCTCAGCTTCTAACTCAAGAATAGCCCTCAGCAGTTCTGGTTTCTGAGTTTGTCTGAGACATCCAGACCCAACTCTCTTGCAAGCTCCAGCAATTTCGGTTTGCGCAACGACTTCAAATCCATGGCTGCTCTGAATGCTGCTTTCTCTACTGCTTACTATTGTCTTGCCGCAATCAAACCCGGCAGCAACGACAACCACAATTACCAGCTCTGTTTCTGACACTAACAAAAGCCTGGCAAAGCTCGGAAGAAGAAACTCCCGCACTCACCAAACCTCGCAGCCAAGAGTTCAGCGCAGTCGTTCCGCTGCAGGCAACCAGTCATCACACAGGGCTCGTTGCACTGCTCCCGGATGGTCGATGAGCTGCTCAGCATACAGTCAACTGCATCTCTTCGCTGCTGGCCTCCGTTGTCGCGATCTCACCGCTGGCAGACAGTTGTTTGAATCGCACCGCTGGTACGAGTTGTTGGGAACTCGGCGCTGACGCCCGTTGTTGCACCTGGGTCGCAAGCCCCAAGGGTAGCGTTGGCCTGGCGGCCTGGGGTACAACTGGAAGCATCCGAAGGTCCCGGCAAAGCATGAGTCGACTGGTAACAACAAAACAACTTGTTTATTCTAACATCGCAAAGAGTTGGCGGTCAGGTTGACCGAAGTAGAGAGACGGGAGAGCACGTTACTCAACAGAAGAAATCGGAGCCCTCCTTTTGGCGTCCGGGGGCAGCTGCTTTTATACTCTCGCAATTGAGGGCAAGAAGGAACCCCTCTATAGACGAGCACGTGACGGTGCCGCTCGGGAACAATGGGATAAGGTGGCGCAGCGTCGTCTCGGCGCCACTCGGACCCCCCTTGCTTCACAGTTGTTGGGAGCTCCTCTCCCCGGCTGCCGCGCTTCGACAAGCGTGGGCACAATGGGAAGAGAAGGAGGAGCAGCCGTCGTGTCGGCGCCGCTCGGACCCCCTTGCTTCACAGTTGTTGGGAGCTCCTCTCCCCGGCTGCCGCGCTTCGACAAGCGTGGGCACAATGGGAAGAGAAGGAGGAGCAGCCGTCGTGTCGGCGCAGCTCGGACCCCCTTGCTTCACAGTTGTTGGGAGCTCCTCTCCCCGGCTGCCGCGCTTCGACAAGCGTGGGCACCAATATGCACATACACTCACACACGCACATGAAGACACGTGGCATCGGAACATGCCTGGACGCGCTTGGCAGGGAGGCGTAGCGGCGGCGCCGAACGGGCCAAAATGTCTGCCGCTTTGAACGAAGCCCTGGCGTCTGTTGTATCCTCGCCGGCTTTACCGCGCGTCGTAGGCGAAACGTAACATAGCCAAGTACTATTGGCAGTCGTTGGCGGTATTTAGTGGCGTATTGTTATCCGCTCTGTCCAGGCATGCAGTGCCATTATCACTCTACGGAAAGTCATTCATTCATTCATTCATTCATTCATTCATTCATTTCTTAATGTAACTAGAAATAATCCAACTTTTTGGATTATTCATTCATTCATTCATTAATTTTTATTTTTGTCTTCATTTCTAGACAAAAATTGCAAATCACTGATTGTACTCGTATCCTTAGGCTAGTTCGGGTACAAGAATTGAAATTATAAGTAGGCAAGCACTATAAACCATTTAAAATGTACCCTAATAACGCGCATATAATGACAGCTTCTTTTCTACAGGACGTCACATTTGTGGCTCATAGTACATGCAAAACGAAATCATTTTCAACACAACTCTTCAGTAGCGGGTTCTTTATAGACATTGTCATCATTAGGTATCCCAAGGAGAGCAGACGTTAAGGACATCGCGCCATTTTCACCGCGCTTACTTGCGAGAAAGCGTGGATGGACGATGCTCTTGTTCTACGCTGGATAAAGCCTGTGTGGTGTCGGCGAACCGGAGCACAGGCGCGGTTCCCATCAATGCTTTTCGTTGTTACCTGGACGACTGCTGCGTGAATATAGCACCGAACTCTTCGTCATCCGCGTAAGCATGGCGTCCCAGTTGCAACCGCTTCACGTCTGTACAAACCAACCCTTCGAGGACGGCGTCAAGCGCTGCTACGTGCAGTGGATGAGGTCAAATGAGACTGCTGGGACTCCCACTCCGACGGCTCTTGCGGGTATCTCAAGGCACGTTCTGCAAATGTATTTCGGACGCTTGGGCCAGCATTCTCAAAGCGGGTTCAAGAAGTGCGGGATTAAAAATGTTCTCGAAGGCACGGAATACGAGTTTCTGAGGGAGGACATTTCTGTACAAGCGATCGACTTCTCTTCCTACAGTGCAAGCGGCTAGTACTACCAAGGTGCGATTCATCCAATGAAATGTTTTCACCAAGTGCCTTCTCGCACTTCTTGTGACATCGCCTCTCTCGTGTTCCGCCTTTCATTCGCGTTGTATTTGGCTTTTTGTGTAGCCTCATTCATTTCTCGGTACGTCATTTTATGGGCATAACTGGTCAAATTATCATGACTATAATTTATTACCACCTACATTCTTTCGAGCGACATCGTTTACAAGCGAAGCTATCAACCTGCGCAGGCGCCGCCTACTGAGCCAGCTGCTGCCCCTAAAGCTGATCTACCTGTTGGACGTGCTACTGCACGTGTGCCAGCTCGCCTCGGACGCAATCCTCGTGGTGGCCCTGCTGCGCTGCTCGCCCGAGTCGCTCGCGTGGGCGAAGCATGGGGCGCTGTGGGAAGGCAGGTGTCACGTGCGCTCGATGATCGTGGGCCTCGCGAGCATCGTCTACCAACTGGCCACCCTCGCGTGAGTGGGCCTTGCTTGACGCGGGAGAGGGAGACGAGCTGGAACAGCGCGAGCACAAAGGAGGATGCAGGGAAAGCGCCTGTTACGTGATGCATCGTTACTTCCTTGTCCGCTTGCCGTTGCGCTGTTTCTGTTGACTTTGGAGATGAACCCATACGCGTACACTAGCCCTCAGAAAAATGACGGTAGAGGAAAGACGTCGAAGCAATTAAGGGGAAATTTTACCTTGGCGCGTAATCTGAAGCTCGCGGATGCACAAAAAATCGAAATTGTCAGAGCAATTTCAACGGGCTTGCTAATTATACGTAACGGTGTCGCACGCAACGTGATGCCTCTTAAGCAAATATACCAGCGTCATCTTGAAATGGAAAAGCAGCCGAAGACGGCGGTTACGATGACTCACTGGGTCTCGCCAAATGGATCTCACTTCGAAGAGGAGCAGTCATGCTCCACTATACGCCAAGGTTCTGCACGTGCGTTACTTGTGCCTGTAATAAGTAATAAATCTACAGCATAGCACACGCACGTGGGACGCCCAGCGCAGCGTGTTTATGGCGCACGCACAGCGTATAGCACGCAACGTTAGGGCTATGTCCTTATTTTTTAGGCTATAGCCTCCAAAACAATGACTTTGCCTCAACGTCGCTTTGTACTTGATAAAGTGGAAGCTTGGGCGGGTTGGTGAATCAATGTCAACATTTCTGCACAGCGCAGAAGACGAGGACAGAAGGTAGGACACACCACAGGCGCTGACTTCAAGTAAGTTTTATTTGCCAAGCCGGCAGAACTATATACTTTAGACATGAGTATAAAGTAATGAAAAATTCTGCCCGATGTCACACATCTCATGAACCCCTATCGCATCACAGTCAAATACTTCATTTCGTTTCTCGCAAAAACATTAAAATTCCGCGCGTAACCACAGAACATGATTACTACGATCTAGTAATTAATTGCAATTCTTGCCACTTTCAAAAATTATTTTAAGGTGTTAACTGCGTGCTCTTGAAGTTTAGTTGTTGGGTACGGGCCCAATATTTTCCCCGGTGAGAGAGGCCATTTGTCCAAAGTCCACAATTTATCTCGTAAGAAGGAGAAGAAATTTATTCAGATGACCGGTGAGTTATTCGGGGATTGGGCGAATATCCCCGCCTAGGCGTCGGCCACGAGCCCTTGAGCTCTGGCGGCTTCCTCGTACTTTTTTTTTTCTGTGCTTCGCATGAATACTGCAGGGCAACCAGAGGTGACGAATATTTTCTCCTGATTCAAAGCAAGAGCACACCACACTTTCGGCTCGTCTATACATTGTATGTATGAAACACTTTGTGCACGCTGTGCCTAGGCGTAATCTGTGTATTACTGCCTCCAGAGAACATGTAATCGTTACTGGAATAGGGAACCTTATTTTTAGGTCAATATGAAATAAAAACCACTCTCCACCACCGTTTTCAAACCAGCTATCTTTCGATAATCGGACCGAACGTTGACGTAAAGTGTTGCGTGCATCGCTTTCAGAGAGGTATCAGATGAGCCTTGTTTTCGCCATCATCCATACCATGCTGAATACGCCGATTCTCGTCCGGCCCCCGAAGCTAAGCCGCATTGGGCTCGGTCACTACTTGGCAGTCTCAAGCTAAGCAGTATTGGGCTCGGTCAGTACTTGATAGTCTCGTTTTCGCCATCGGCCATACCATGCTGAATACGTCGGTTCTCGTCCGCTCCCCGAAGCTAAGGAGCATTGGGCTCGGTCTGTACTTGGGAGTCTCGTTTTCAGCATGCGCCGCGCGTGCTAAACGGTCTGCCTCTGCCTTGACTGGAATACCACAGTGACTAGGAGTCCATTGAAATACTATTTCACGTTGCAAGTCTATCGCCTTTGTATATATATTTTGTACTCTATATAGCGGAGCACGATCATTTTTGTTCATGCTTATAGAATTAATGCTTCAATAAAAATGATTGAGAGCCACTCAGGATGACCCGTTTGAGTGTGGTTGTGAGCATAAGAATGTCGAGGCAGATATTACAGAATAAAGTTCTTCTGTGGTAGAGGTAGTGACGCTTGATAACTTGAACCTTCTCTGTTATATCGTAGAAGGTAGGTAGAATGCAGAGGCTGAACTTTCAATTTTGGAAAAGCGATCTGCGTATTCCTGAATGTAATCCTTGTAGGTATGTTAGGTACGCCAAACTGTTAACTCTCTCACAGCTACTTCCGGTAAGACACATTTACGAGGGATGCCCGACACTTTGAAAGCTCTCCAATCGATAGCAGCCGTGGGAGATACTCGGCGTCTGCTTGCCAAAACTTCTACTCGGGGGACAATGCTGCTGCATTGTTGTATTGCCGCGTGCACATTTGCCTCGTTATTCCTGAAGAAGCGGGTGACGGGCACGCTGCGTTGCGAGGCGAACATAATGGCGGTATTTCTCAACAAATCACAGTGCCCGAAAGAAAGATTGACATGCATCTGCTATTACTAAAGCACCGGTCGTTGCACGGGGTATACTCCAATACATATACGCAGACTTCTGGCCAGGAGATGGTCAAGAGCTTCATCCGAAGAGCGCGAGAGATTGTGAAGGACCTGGGCAGAATGCGCTATTCTTTGTCTTATGACTGCACTGCGCATGCGAAGCAGTGGTATGGTGAACAGCCCTGCTTCATTCCCGCAATGCGTTGTAGAGCATTTATCACCACGTCAATGTTCTGTTTCGTGTATTTTACTTGCGCTACATGTCCTTCTGGTTAACATCCCTGCCTTCTCTCTTTACTTCCTCCTCCTCCTCTCAAGGACAACACCTAAGGCCTTTTGTTGCCGAATATGACTTAGAGGCTTTTTATTGATCAATATACTAAACTTTTTCAGAAGTTTTCGTGCGGAAGGAAAAACAGCAGTTTTCTTCATGTGAGAGAGCCATGCCTCAGCTGATTAAGCTTTATTAATGGCTTCTAGGCCTTGTTGCAGACTGTGCTGTGAGAAATGGATGTTTCAGCTAGAAATCCACATGCATAGATCGTATGCATATATCGAGCAGCTGAAGGAGGCAAGCAAGTCCCTAGGAAGCTGATACATAATACCATTAGATAAGAGAGGACTCAACACCTTCCTTGCTGAACACGATGTGTTACATTGTACTCATTTTTCTTTCCGTCAGCTAGCTGTATTGATGAGCACTGTCCTTTCCTATAGAAAATATGAGATCCAACGCAGAGACCGACCAAAGATACCTAACTGATACAGGCCGTGTAAAACAAGGATGTGACTTGCTGTAGCGCCATAGGTAGGCCATCTGGGTTTGCAGCAGTCTTGTTACAAGATTCAAGCGCACATTTCAGTTCCACGATAGAAAATTACTGATCTAGTTTCGGGATTTTTTCATTGCAGTGAGAGGGGACAGCTTCTGCGACCGATTTCTGAAACACTGCCGTGTTGCAAGTGCTCCCTGGCCGCAGTATAGTTATGCAAAATTCATTAGGAATTGTCGCTGTGATTGCAAAGATAAGCACTGTGCGTACGTGGCGTTCTTCTTCGTCGGGTCCCTTCCGTTCTCTGGCGTTGTTTTACTACGGATATGAACCAACTAGCCCAAAAATACGTCGCCTGTTGCTAGAACTTCGATTTTTAAGGTTAGATCCCTAAATGGGTGTTGCTGTGTCACCGGCCCACTAAAATGCCTTATAACGTTCCACAAATTTGGAGATGAAGTTACAGGTGTTAATGAAAAGCAGAGTTCTCTCCGCCCCTTTCTACATAGCTTCTGAAGTTCACGCCGCGTCTTGGAGTATGTTTTTCAGCGTCTATAGTAAGACGTCGAGAAGGCCCGCCCGCTGGTACATTCGCTTCGCTCTCTGTCGAATAGCACTGAGTACTTCATATGCTGAATCTACGGCTGGATAACCTTTTGCAATAGAAATCATCCTGGATGTGAGTCTATGTTATTTTGAATAAGTGAAACAAGGCCTTCTACATTGCTTAGTGTGTCTGCTTGCGGAGTCATATGGAACCTAAATGCTTGTCAGTTTGCTATTTTAGTAGTTCGCCAAGGCGCAGAACTGCGTAAGCGACAATGTCGGCCAAGTATTGGGAAGCGGTCACTTCCTCTTGCCTCCACATCTGTTCCTCACTCTATGCCGCTTGCGGGATCACCCGAACCGAACGTAAGGTCGAGACAGCTGTAGTAGTTCTACCCACGTAAGAATGCCACGGAGAAGTCATTTAACAGACATAGGCCACTCTTCTCAATCGCCTTCCGCAGCATCTTTCTACGGTTGTCGCAGTTACCACTTCCCCGCATAACGGTATTCGCATTAAAATCGCCACATGTCACAACAGTGTCCTTACACGTTCATAAAATTCGCATAATGCAGAAAAGGAAACTTTCGTGGATGGATGAAAATATATACTGATTACTGATATGCTCACGCTTCCGAGTTTCACTTCCATTCCCATATATTCCGAAATACAATAAGTAGACGCTGCTAATTTTACTGACGGCAGCTTTTTACGCTATTGCTCTGCTTATACCAGCAGGTCTAGATGATGTGTAAACAACATAATTCGTAAAGCAATAGTCACCACCCACCCCGTCTTCCGTTAGGCACAGCACAGGGAATGCATGCAGGGCCACCAGTTTCTGGAAACCTTCACTCTTGGACCTTAGGCCGTTAACATTCCATTGAAGCATGGCTTAGTATGGCAAGAAATTATCCATTATGAGCTTTCGGCAACTGACATACAGTATTTTGCATCGCTATCTGCTCCATTGACAATATCGCTGTGATTTTAGAAAGGCTATTAACTTGCGGAAGTGAGGTAGATACAGCTCTTAGGGCGGTGAAAAGTGTGGAAGGAATCAGTTTCTCAATGGAAAAGGCACAGGTCGTCTTTGTTGTCTCTCTTGCCGCTTGCCCTTTTCCCATACTGTTGTTCCTAGCATCGCGAAACTCTGTGGTGGAATGAGTTTTCTCCTTTGATGTTCCAAATGTTCATTTGGTGTTTTGCCTGGCGCCACATAGGTGTGTTGCAGAATCCTTTGGTTCACGTGAGTAGTTCGGCGGGGTTCTGGTCGGGGCTCTGAGGTCTGTCTCCTTCTATCTGAATTCTTCATAAGCTTATCGTAGCTAGAGGTAGATTTATCTTTCTGGTGGGTGAGCTGCAGACTTTCCTTTTGGTACATTGGGATGTTCATGGTGCCCAAGTTGGAAGGGACGGCGTCGCGGTGAGGCATGCTACCGTAAAGAAGTTCGTGATGGCGTTGTCGTGAAGCTCCCTTGTAGTTCTGCCGACAAACATCAAATGCTGCGGTATGGAAACCGTTGTAATTCGCACACTTTGGTTGTCGTACTGACTTGTACCCCTTGTAAAGGTGATCTTCTCTGCATGCTCGGTAGCGTCTGTTTCTCCTGCAGTTCTTCACTTAATGGCCAAATCTCTCGAATTTGTAACGTCGGTTGACTAGACCCAGATATTCCTCCACTGGGCGAATTGTAAGATAGAGGAATACTCTGCCAGACATCACTCGATCGTAACGGAAATGAAATCGCATTACTTAGAGGACGTGTCTTCATCGCGCCATCATCTAGTAGATAGTATCGCATTTGTCGCCGTGCAAGGCTTATCCCGGAGTCTTTCGAGTATTCCACAAGCTTTTGCTCAGTATATTCCAAAGGTACGTGCTTTATCCTTCCTACATTTCTTGTGTAAAATTCTGGTGCAAATGCTTTTACAGGCAAGCCCATCTCTTACAGACTAGCCAACAATAGTTTCTTGACGGAAAGGAGTGAACTTACATTCACCGAAAAGCTTCCGCCTTTGTTCACTCCGAAGAATTGCAGATTCTCTCTCGCTGGCCGCACCATTATCGCAGGCAACAACATTCGGGTTTACTATAGTTTCCAAAAACACCACTCTGTTCGATTGACCGAGAGACTACAGGAATGTCTTCAGCTCTATCTTTTTCGAAGGTCACGTGCGCGTTTGTCTCGCCGTCGGCGTCGCACTCAATATCTTCACCATCCCTTGATGAGCAACAAGTATATGTTTTCCCATTAGCGGCTTCAGTGTTTCATCAGGCCTAACTTTCTTCACTGAGCTTGGTTCATCAGACATCTGCGCGCCTCGTTGGTTCCAGAACATGTGTGCGTGGTCCTATACCACGAGTTAGAGACTCACCGGACGTAGTGAGGTTCACTGGCTTAGCCACGTTGAAGCCATGTCGCGGTGACGGCCGACCCTGGTAGGCATTCGCGTCCCGTTGGCTGTCTTCCGCCACGATGGCGGTTGGTGACCGGGGCTACGTCACGCTGTGGCTTCCACTAGGTCCACTAGTACCCACAGAGAGGTCATAGTCGGGGCTCTGTAGTCATCGCGACTTGTGGTTTTCTAAGGTGCAACCAAAGTAGAGTTCACAAGCTTTTTTCTATCCTTCACCGATCGGAATTTGCGGGGTGCGGCGTTTCGAGACTACTTTTGTACGAGATTCAAATATATCCTAAAGGTATTTCTACACCTTCAAACTTGAAAAATGAGATCCTTGTACAAGCGAGAAGTGTTTAATAGACTTTCTACAACCTCCAAAATATTTGTTGGTACTCCTTTGAAGGGGACGGCCACACATCGCTTTAGGCCAACTCCGATTTGCCTGTCCGAATACATGTAGAACGCAGAAACAATTTCCCGAGAGAACCGCGGAGCCGACTTGTATAATGGTTGTTGCATTTGAGAAAGAAAGAAAGAGAGAAAGAAAGAAAGAAAGAAAGAAAGAAAGAGAAAAAGAAAGAAAGAAAGTCAAATTCTAATGACTGTGGGAAGCTGAATTTTGAATTAATACCTCACTGTTTCTACATAAACAGCCGAAGATCGGTAAGC
This sequence comes from Dermacentor variabilis, assembly GCF_050947875.1. Classification (NCBI taxonomy): domain Eukaryota; kingdom Metazoa; phylum Arthropoda; class Arachnida; order Ixodida; family Ixodidae; genus Dermacentor; species Dermacentor variabilis. The sequence continues at coordinate 5,067,744 of NC_134568.1, forward strand.
TTGAAAAAGAAGATAGAAGCATGAAGTTCAGGAACCCGTAACTCTGCATCAAAAACAGATATCGTAGTTTTGTACACTGCTTCCGTTAGAATATCTGAAGCGGACAAATTTGATGCCTGAAATTACAGCTTACGTAAATTTGTTACGATGTTGGCAGGGATATTGCAAAAGCCTTACTCATAAATGAGTGGTATATTTTTGAGGGGCGTATAATACATAATACATAAGAAGTTTGCAGGGACAACATGGCTACAATTAGTACATGACCGGGGTAGATGGAGAAGTATGGGAGAGGCCTTTGCCCTGCTGTGGGCGTAACCCAGTTGATGATGATGATGATGATGATGATGATGATGATGCATCAGTATTTTGCAATTTAGGTGTATTATTAGGTACAATTTACACAATTGTGGTACCTTTCACATTGCTGAGTTAGAGAATTAAATACTTGACAGTCCCATTTATAGAATTTTTGCAATTCCTAGGCAGTTTTTATAAACATTTGAAGGCCTAAATGAAGAATTTGCGTGCTGCAGTGACTAGATTTTAACGTTGTTCTTTTAAATGCAAGAAGCTCTAACAAAATTGTCGAAGTGGTTACCGAGAAAAACTATTTTTCCGTTCACATGTGTTGAGATAGAAGCTTCCGAGCTAAAGCTTCCTTTATTTTTGTATCAGTATATTCTCAGCATGTTTAAAAGTAAGAACAAAATAAATGTGTTCCATTTCCTGCAAAGTTCTCGCTCTTAACATTACGTGCTCGGCCCAACAGCAAACTCCACCCTCTCCCCCCCTCACCCCCCCCCCAACCTCAAGATATCTGTCGCAGAAAGAGCAGTATACTGGTAAGGTAAGTTTCCCTCGGCTCAAATTTTTCCGGGGCTAAATCTCGCATTTTACTCTCCCATAACGTAGAACTGCCGTGCCCAATAGCAGCGGGACATCGATGTTACGTAGCGTAAGATGGCACGATATGCGAGTCAGTGGCGTAGCCGGGAATTTTTTTCAGTGGGGGCACGCATTTGACCGGGGACGCGGGTGGAGGAAGAGGGGGAGGAGTGCAGTAGAAAGGAGGCCAGGTGGTATCCTGGTGCACAGATCTTTCTTTTTTTCTCGGGGAGGGGCCACGTACCCTGTGTGCGCCACAACCCCCCCCCCCCTTGCCCCTGCCTTTATCCGTGATGGTTGCCAAGCCTGTTGAACTTGTTTATAGAGTCGCTTCCATGGTTACAACTAACTCGAGGGCTTCCGCGAGGCGGAAGTTGTCGTGGCACGTGGTCGGCGTGTTGATGGCGTCATTTCCATGGTCACAGCACCTTCGGCATGGCTGTCATGATGATAAAGCGATAATTGAAATACTTTGAAATCATGATGCACTTTCTTTTTCGTAGTACTCGCAATATCGTATAAACGTAAATATCACGTAACATCTATAACCAACAGTGATAGCGTCAGCAGATAGGCGTCAGTTTTCTTGCATGAGGTTCACGAAATTGCCGCATTGCGATGATGCTATTGGCGTCATCCAGCAAGCCTTCTCAGAAGCGTTGCAGGACTGCTTTAAATAGCCCTCACCAGGTCTGACCATATTGAGCTGACAAGCGCAGAGTATACATTTCCCGATGATTATCGTGTCTCCACGGAAAGATCTGAAATTTCAAACCGAAAGCCATTTGTCCTTCCCCTCGCGGCCACCGTCCTCCAAGCTGGTGGGGCACTACACGTGCTAGTGCGCCTACCTACACGTGTTCGGGCTGCGACGTCGCTCTTAGTGGTACGTGACGTCGAGAATTATTCAAGTCAACATCTCTTATTTCTGTAATCTGTTGCTTGAACAGACGAATTAAAGTATAGAGAAAGAATAAAACACACAATGCGAATGTCTGCATGTTTTTGTTTTACTTCGCACCACACCAAGAGAGCTGTGCTTCCGTTTTGTCTGCTTGTTCCCACGTCGTGTAGTCGCGCGCGCAGACACCGAAACTATGTCATTTTCTACCGTGTTTCAGCGCTCGATCACGCTCCGCGATGCGCTTGCGTCTGCCTCAGTATTCGCGTAGCACTGGCTTATGCCACTAGTGAGGTGTCCTCGTGCACAGCGCGCAAAATCGTGCGCTGCACGAAACGAGACAATCGCAACAGCTCGCACGCGACGCCGTCAGCGGAAGTGCGCCGCCCCACAAAAAAGCGAGGAGAAAAAAGAATGAAGGCGGTGCCCGTGACGTATGCGACACGTGTTTCTCGAGCTCCGGTATGGAAGAACGCAGGGAAGGAATTTCACTTGCAGAGGCTAGACGGGGCAAGTGGAGAGAGCGTCTCGCTTGGGAGTGGAGCTCGCCTCCGGAAGTCATGGGTTCGCGGCACTATTTCTATCTCGGCTATTGATGAGCTGGTTTGAAATTTCTTTCTTTCTTTTTTTTTGCGGCAGAACGCTTTCTAGAGGCCCCGTAACAGCATCCAGCGTATTTGCTAATTTGCCATGTGGCCTGGTGAGGGGCCCTTTCAGAGATTCTCTGTGGTCCTCCGCAGCACCTACTACCACAGGTTGGCGGTGACGACCAACGAGAGGCCCCTTCCCTACGCGTCCGCCTGCCTCTTCTGGCTTCGTGAGGCGTTGCGCGCCGCGTTTCGGAGGGCCGCCGTCCCTCCGAGCACGGCACCGCTGGGAGAGGAGTTGGGGCGCACGATGCGTGCCGAACAGGTATGGGGCAATTTGTAAGAGGGACGCACGGGGCATGCCGTTGCCAGAGAACACAGGAGTCCCACGCCTTAAGGCGCACGTTCCGTGCTCCCGCTAACTTGCTACGGAGACGCAAAGGTTGTTTTTTGTTGTTGTTGTTAACCCCCAAATAATGTGCGAACTTTTAAAAACCAGTTCAAATCAAATTAACGTGAGCCGCGTTGGTTCCGCCGATATGGGTGTGTATGCCCTTGGCTGAGCCAATTAGCCCGAAGATCGAAAACTATATGGTTGTCTACGTATACGACTAGCGATAAATAGTCAGAACAGTTAGCCTAACTGTAGCTTTGCGGGATCCCCACACTCTTGTATCGTTTAAGCAGCACGCGTGGCGAATGCACAGAAAGACAAGAAAGCTTGTTGGACTGACGTTCACTTAAAGGAATACCGTCCAAGACATTTTCCACTACTATAGTCGCTTCTTCCCGTCAAACGAAGGCCGAAACCTGTTAAGGCCTAGAAAAATACCGACAATTCGTCAGAGCACTCCAAATATTTTTTTATGTACTTAGTTTATACAAAGAGGTTAGGGTTTCCTTACCCAGGAGGTGGACTGGTCGTGTCGTCACGATACATCGACTCGCTCCATTCGTGCGGTCGTTGCTGCTGCCACATCCCAGCGCCGTAAGAAGCGCGCCCAGCACTCGTGCTTGACTTGTATGGGCAGCGTCCTCATACAGAACCTACATGGCGTCAACAAATTTGGCTCTGTCGTGGCGCCACGGTAATGTCGATGACGTCAGGTCCGGGATTTCTAGACGATTTTAGTATCTAAATTAAGACATCGGGACGAGGCGAGAAAATGATCGCGTACTTATAATTAAGTGCGCGTTAATGAAATCCAGCAGGTCAAAATTATTCCGAAGTCCCCCACTACGGCGTGCGTCATAATCAGATTGGGGTTTTGGCACGTGAAACCTCAGTATTTTATTTTATGTCATGTTTCTGCGGCCACGTGACTTTATCACGTATGCACCCTTACTCCCCACCTTGCTACGCATGTGCTTTGGTTTGGCTCGCCGCTCGCTGAATTTTATTACATGGGCGAAAATTTGACATAATTTGCCGACAGTGGTGCAAAATAGTGACCGCAAGTGAATTTAACGCCGTTAGCTCCCGTCGCGTCGTAGTATAAACGAAACGCTTCAATGTCAGTCGCGCGTTAAGTTGTTTTTCCTAGGTTATAGAGAATGTGATGATTATTAATGCGCTAGCATTGGGCATTAATTGGGCATTGGTCATTGTCAAAGCGGAATAAAGTGTATGTGTGTTAAGTGGGTCACGTGGTAAAGGTAGAGGGAGGATGGGAGAGCTCAATAGAGCGTGATGTGCGTATTTGCGTATGTATGTAGTGCAGTCGAACGCCCGCGCATAACGAAATTCTCGGAACCTACAATTTTTTTTTTTTGTCATGCAGGTCACTTCGTTCTAATGGTCGGGCTGCGTACCGCGCACAACAAAGCAGGCTAAAATTGTGCAACAGTAAAGAACCTTTATTAAACATGAACTCAAGAGATACTTAGTGAAATAAGTCGCTTTTGTTTTGATGCCCAATTTTTTTTTTACATAATTAAGCGACTGAAGCCACGCTTAGCGCACCTAAATTCACAGCACGCTGCGCGGTTAAACGCAGGAATTAAATGTGCAGATCGTCGGATACCGCTATCGCCTCCCTTGCCGTCAAGATTCTTTGGTAGTTTCCGTGATCTTCCTCACTGTGGCTTTGTTAACATTCCCGTGCTTTCCTCCTTAGATGGCTTTCACGACGCCGTCAGTCGTCAGTTACGATTACATCATCACGTCTTCATCACCTGCGACGTATGCGTCAGCCATCGCACACGCTGATGCGTTACAACCAAGCAGCGTATAAGTTGCGAGCGATTTCTGGAGCAGCGCAGCAGGACGAGCAGGTGCGCTCGTCAAGTGCGTGGCTAGCATTGTCGTTAACGCTAGCGCAGAGCTATATATATATATATATATATATATATATATATATATATATATATATATATATATATATATATATATATATATATATATATATATATATATATATATATATATATATATATATATTGTAGCGAAGAGATTGTAGAAGAGACGCTAGTGGGTCGAGCGCTCCTGCTCAGCAACGGCTCTCGTGCTTGGAAGCTGTGACTGCCCTGCCCGTCGACGTTGCGCTGCTCCCGAGCTCTGCCAAATAAACACCTTTAGAATTGGTGGAGGTGCGGGGTAACCTCAGACGATCATCCTGGAACTCCGGTCCCGTACCCTACCATCTACCATGCCCCAAGACGCCACCCAGCAAACGCCTCCTCCTGCACCCACTGCGTGTCCCGGGGTGCCTCGTCATCGCGACCCTCCTATCTACACTGGAGCGGACGACACTGACGTGGACGAATGGCTCACGGCGTACGACAGGGTAGGTGACCATAACAAGTGGGATGAAGCAGCCAAATTGAGCCATGTTCTGTTCTACCTCGCTGGAGTGGCCAGCCTGTGGTATAACAACCATCAAGCAGAGTTCCAGACATGGTCGGAATTTAAGACTTCCCTCGCCGATGTATTTGGTCGCCCTGCTGTTCGCAAGCTGCGTGCCGAGCAACGTTTGCGAGAACGAGCTCAACAGCCAGGCGAAACATTCACCAGTTATATCGAAGATGTCCTGGATCTATGCAGGAAAGTCGATTCGACCATGGCGGAGTCTGATCGAATCCGAAACATACTGAAGGGCATAGAAGACGACGCCTTTAACATGTTGCTGGCCAAAAGTCCACGCTCTGTGGCTGAAATTGTCACACTGTGCCAGAGCTATGAAGAACTCCGCAGGCAGCGGTCACTGACCCGTCGATCTCTACCGCGTGACGAACACCTCGCTGGTTTGGCTGCCATGTCCACCCAGGCAGCGTTGCTCGCAGAAATGAAGGCGTTCGTCCGCGAGGAAGTTGCCCGGCAACTCTCTTTGATGGATTTTGCACAGCCGCAGTCGGTACACGCGCCTACGCCAAGTTTTGCGCCTCCGCTTCGCCGCGTCATAGCGCAAGAACTGCACGAGGTTTTGCCTGAGCACCACCAGCGTGTTCCTGCGGCTGCGCCTCACAGCTACGCCGAAGTCATGGCCAGGCCCCAACAGATCCCGACGGCTGTGCCACTCAGCTACGCGGAAGTCGTCACCCAGCCTCAACAACTCCCTCAACGCGTACCTCTCACGTACGCCGAAGTCCTCGCTATGCCCCGACAACAGCCTGCTATGCAATCACTTCACCAGGCGCCACGTCCAACGCGTCCTTCCACATGGATGGGACCTGCCGCAACGACTCGGTGGCGTACAGCGGACAATCGACCAATATGTTTTGCGTGCGGCTATGCAGGCCACGTCGCACGCTACTGTAGTCGCGTGCAGTCACCTAGCGCTACACCTTATGGGCCAAGTTCTATGGCGGGTTCTCCGCGCCCTTATTACGACGACGAACCTCGGGCTGCGTCACCACCATTCCGCCGGTCCGCCAACATCCGCCGCTCAACTTCTCCACGCCGACGCTCCCCATCACCGATGCGGCCTCGTCCCGAAGCTCGGGATGAGGAAAACTAATTGTCGCAGTCCATGAGGCAAGGGCTGCGACGCCGTCGAAACGCGGAAGTCCTCAACGTAGCCCGACCAATGTGATAGACGTGTTAGTTGACGGTGTGCGCACATATGCCCTCGTGGATACCGGAGCCGCTGTATCAGTTATGGACGCAAAGCTTTGTCGCTTCCTTCGAAAGGTTACGACGCCCATTGCTGGATTCGCCCTCCGCACAGCAGGCGCACAGCGTATTCACCCGATTGCGGCGTGCACCGCTCGTGTTCTCATCGAGGACGTTGTATACGCCGTCGAATTTATTGTGATTTCCTCGTGCTCCCACGAAGTTATCCTGGGGTGGGACTTTCTCGCCCGCCACGATGCCGTCATTCATTGCGCACGGGCCGAACTAGAACTGTCGCCGATCTCAGATATGACGCTTGCCGATAATGCTTCTTTTGCAAACAAACTACTCGTCAGACACGACACCAACGTTCCTCCCAACTCGTCAGTGATTGTATCAATGCATTGCAGCAGCCTCTCTGACGCCATCGCACTACTTTCTCCATCAGTCCGCTTTTACACTCGAAAACGTCTGCTGCTGCCTTTTGCGACTGTGAACGTCAAACAGGGCTCCACAGCTATTTTTGTCTATAACCCCTTCTCATACCCTGTGATGCTGCTTCAAGGCGAATGTCTTGGCCACGTGGAAGTGATCGACGCCGTACAAATTACGGATGTTCCCGAAGACACGTCCTGCGCCTGTTGCAACACGCTCGGTTCTCTCGCGACGTCCGACCCTTTGCCCACAGGTGTGTTCGATTCATCTATTGCCGATGGCCTCACCCCACCTCAGCGTTCGCAGCTTCTGCGCATCTTAGAAGAATTTCGTTCTTCTTTTGATGTCGAGCAACCTTCCTTGGGCCGGGCGTCTGCTGTCACGCACCATATTGACACTGGCTCCCAACCGCCATTGCGGCAACGGCCATATCGCGTCTCGGCCACGGAACGTCGTGTGATTAATGAGCAAGTGGACGATATGCTTCGCCGCGAAGTGATCCGACCTTCGAACAGTCCATGGGCATCCCCTGTCGTCCTTGTTACGAAAAAGGACGGCTCGGTACGGTTCTGTGTAGACTAACGCCGCCTGAACAAGATCACTCGCAAAGATGTATACCCGCTGCCGCGAATTGATGACGCCATCGATAGCCTACAAGGAGCAGAATTCTTTTCATCTCTAGATTTACGCTCCGGCTATTGGCAAGTACCCATGGCTGACGTCGATAGGCCGAAGACAGCCTTTGTCACACCCGACGGCTTATACGAATTTAACGTCATGCCGTTTGGACTTTGTAATGCGCCAGCAACTTTTGAACGCATGATGGACACAGTCCTCCGCGGTTTGAAGTGGCACACGTGCTTGTGGCACGAGGCACAGTGGCACGAGGCCAACGCGTCGCGACGGCGACCAAAGGAGAACCAGGGTTCCCGGTGTGTAATGGACGTCACGATGGTGGGCGTCATATAAGCGCCACTGATTGTCCTGCTCTCGCATAAAGTCGCCTTTCCTCACACCGTCGTTACCATTTCAGACAACACGTCCTGCCTTCCGCTTGTGAACTTTGCACTCTGTACACCAGTACACCGCACCTCCACCAAAAATGTTACGGGGTTGAAAACAGTCAGACTTGTATTTACAGAATATTTACAATAATTATAGCAGCTGACAAGATGGGGGCCAGCGCGCGCAACCCAGAGCGTCGTCTTCTTCCAACCAAGCTAACATCTGCTTCGTCAGCGTGTCACTATATATATATATATATATATATATATATATATATATATATATATATATATATATATATATATATATATATATATATATATATATATATCAACCTCGGCATTACGCGTGTTTTGTTATAGAAGGAATTACAGTGCGACGACAACGGAGTCACGACAGCGTGACGAGAATGGCATGAAAATAGCTAGGCTACTCAGCCACGCTTACTTCTCCGCTCGTTTACTTACTCCACGCAGGCCACATGGTCCTCCGACCATTGGGTTTTAAGTTCGCGCAGACCCTACGCTCTACGGAAGCCGGTCTATGAGCGAAGTTGTGGCGTGCCGTCAAGACGCACGGCGCATCTCGACAAGGAGTCGGGCAGCGGACTTCGGAACCAATATATTTCAGTATCCCACCTCGGAACCACTAGTGGGAGACTCCGGAAATTTGAACCACCTGGGGTTCTTTAATGTGCACCTAAATCTAAGTACACGGGTGTTTTCGCACTTCGCCCCCATCGAAATGAGGCCGCAGTGGCCGGTACGCTGTATGCCGTAGGTGCGAGGGAAAATGTGAGAGGGTGAGAAATATGATCGTTTGATGTGAATGTCTTCTCACTCACCCGGTGTTGTACGGTGCGAGGAGGAGGAGGAGGAGGAGGAGGGTTGCACACGCCCTAAGAGGGAAGGGAGGCAGGAGAACCTGCGCCTCCAAAATGTTGAGGCGGCGCGATCTCAAGTCTTGGAGCTGCGTTGAAGCTAGAGGCAGTTCGTTCGCCGCTGCTGCAGCCCTCCATCATGCCACTGTTCTGACAGCGAGTGTCCGCGGTCATCGAGTGAGATCTGTTCCTATATGCCGGTGCGCGCGTGACATCATACTTGTTAATTTAGTTGGTCAGTTCATCTTTATGCAATTTGTACGTTTGACAAAACTACTAACCTTACTTCGTATAGCTGTCTGATAATTTGCTGTCGCAATCGATGCTCTGCCTTTCGGGAGAAACTGCGGCTTTGTTTAACCTTCTTTGCGCAGGTATGCAGTACTTCGTTCGAGCTCAGGTACCGTCCAGCAGAAATCGGTGCTACGAAGCGGTTTACGGCACAAGCCAGCGCTTCAGCGACGCTGCGTTAACACTACAGCGATGATTGAGGCAAGAGTACGCGGCCGCTGCTAGATATCGTGTCGAGAGGCGTCACTCTCTCCGGAACGCTGCTATCGCAGCGCTCTCACATGAGCGGGGTGCTTTATAAAGGGTTCCCCGCTTCTTCCTGCCTCTTATTTTTCTGCACGTTATCTAATAACAACCATGCTTCCCTGCTAATATTCTTGTTTTTCTTTTTTTTTTCGCACAGCATATGGGACCGACTTCTTGCGGTAATTAATAAAGCTGTGTGCGTCATCATGCCACAATTCGTGTTTACGACGCCAACGAACGAGCTCAGTTGGCTTACTCCACGCGCACTTTAGATACGGAAGAAGGAAAAAGACGAAATGCCGTCACCTGACAATCTTGAAGTCCAATCATGGCAAATATAAAGGATAAGTTCGTGGGAAATATGCGCTTACCACCTGCTAGGCAAGTGGCACTGAAAGGTCTGGTAACCATGTAGGGACTTATAAAGGATAAGTTCGTGGGAAATATGCGCTTACCACGTGCTAGGCAAGTGGCACTGAAAGGTCCGGCAACCATGTAGGGACTTATAAAGGATAAGTTGGTGGGAAATATGCGCTTACCACGTGCTAGACAAGTGGCACTGAAAGGTCCGGTAACCATGCATGTAGGGACTTATAAGGGATAATTTCGTGGGAAATATGCGCTTACCACGTGCTAGGCAAGTGGCACTGAAAGGTCCGGTAACCATGTAGGGACTTATAAAGGATAAGTTCGTGGGAAATATGCGCTTACCACGTGCTAGGCAAGTGGCACTGAAAGGTCCGGTAACCATGCATGTAGGGACTTATAAGGGATAAGTTCGTGGGAAATATGCGCTTACCAGGTGCTAGGCAAGTGGCACTGAAAGGTCCGGTAACCATGTAGGGACTACCTGCCAAGAGTTAAGGAAAAGATACACACAAAAAGTTTTCCCCATTTGGAGGCGTATCTTCTCCCCAAACATTAATCGCAATATGTCTTTAATCTGTCTTTCTTGCGCTTGGTTTCTTAAAAACTCAGCACTTGCTACTTTCCTCAAGAATGCTACCTCATGCTGATAATGCCCATGCCGATCGTGACCTGGAAATTGCGGGCGTGCAGAGTTAAAAACTAAGTTATGGGATTTTACGTGCCAAATCCACGGTCTGATTATGAGGCACGCCGTAGTGGGGGACTCCGGAAATTCTGACCACCTCGGTTTCTTTAGAACGACAGAAAGCTGAGCTAGTTGGTAAGGATTCATTATGCAAAAAAGAAGTGAGGCGTACAGACAGGACACAAGAGTAGAGAAGTGGACAACACGAACGCCGCTAACGAAGCAGGATTGTGCAGATAAGTAGGGGAACATGGAAAAGGGCTCAGAGTACTAGAAATGAAGCTTAGAACGACAGAAAGCTGAGCTAGTTGGTAAGGATTCATTACGTGTTGTTCGTGTGTGTTGTCCACTTCTCTACTCTTGTGTCCTGCCTGCACGCCTCACTTCTTTTTTGCATAATGGGGTTCTTTCACGGAAACGTGAATCTAAATTTCCGAAGAGTTCCACCATGGCTTGTGACCTCGGCCGTAATTTCAATGTGAGGCACCGCGCGGGGTGCTGTTAAGTAAGAGACGACTCAGGCACAAAGTCGTGTTATATTTCACTTACAGATAAGGACAATTTCACAATTATAAAAACAAACACAATACAAACATTATTAGACCAATCTTAGAATATGCAGTAATTATCTGGGACCCTTTTACAAAGGTAAACATAAATAAACTTGAAAGAATCCAAAAGAAAGCAGTAAGGTTTATATATAACACTTACGGGCGAGCATCAGTCAGTGACGTCCTCAAAAAAAGCGGTTTACCCTCTATTCCTAACAGAAATCGCATATGTCGCTTAAAGTTTTTCTATCAATTAATTAATAATAATTTCAAAGTTGACACCTCCAATATCCTTGCTTATTCCTCGGGGTACCAAACTAGAAATCACCATTCTCTTTCTATAACACCATTAAATCCGCGAGTTAATTGTTTTAAATATTCCTTTTTTTCCAAGGACCATCACTGATTGGAATAACCTCACGGATGATGTTGTCAGACAGACATCATTACATTCATTTCAAGAGCATTTGAATTGATTGTTGTTAATTGACCTTGTCGCTGTATTCTCTTGTTGAATTTCTATGTGCAATTTTGTTTTCTTTGTGTCTGTAATTCTGTATCTTAACACAATGTTTCCCAACTGCTATGGTCTTGTGCACAAGATCGCAGTATTCATAAATAAATAAAAATAAATAAATAAATAACTTATCGTGGATTTACAGGTAAAAATATAGCAGTGCTGGTGCGGCTGGCCGGCAGAACCAACACCTCAAGGACGCTTGATGAACGGTGAACGAGTCCACGTGTCCGCAGGGTAACGCCGACTCTCTTGCGGCAGCCACGGACGTCGACGTCGGGCTCACCAGCGGGATGAACAAGAGCGCGGCTACGAGGAACTCATGTGGTTAAACCCCGGCACGGTCTTCCGGCTGCGCGCACCCACGAAGCGTCCCCTCTCGATGACGTCGTCACCGCTGTGCTTGCGCAGGTTTGGCTTCCGGAAGGAGCTAGGCACGACGTTGATCCAGCCTCTCGCACGCCGTCCTGCTGGTCGTGGCGCTCGGTGCGGCGTCTGCCGCTCCAGTCGGCGTGCACCGCGCGTAGGAGCTCCTCCCAGCTGGCCATGATTTCGCTGGCCAGAGCAGACGGTGTCCGGCACCAGTGGCCCACCTTTCTGGGCGAGACGAAGCTGCAGGAGTCCTCGCCGGAAGCCCCAGTGCTGACGAGCACGTGAAGCTGTAGGCCCGGCGCCTGCAGCAGACGCGCCCTCTCGCGTCATGTCACTTTGACGAGTGAGCAGGGCGCCTCGGACTTTCGGGGAAATGACTTCTTACTTATGTGGTTGCCTGCCTGCCACAACTGGAATGTCACCGAAAGGGAGAAAATCAACACCGTTATACGCAAGACTTACAAGATCGCCCTTGGCCTACCGGAGTCCACAAGCCGTGCTCGTCTGCTACAGCTGGGAGTATACAACACGCTTGAGGAAATAGTGGATGCGCAAAGAGCCTCGCAACTCGAACGCATGTCCCTGACAGTCACGTGCCGGTACATCCTGCAGAAACTCGGCTTAAATTTCCATGTCCAACACGGTCAGAAACAGGTCATTCCACCCGACCTCAGCGACACGCTGATCGTCGCCCCTATCCCTCGAAACATGCACCCCGAATATAATGTGGACCAATGCCAGGCCCGTGCCAAGGCACTGCCGCGCTCCTTTGGTGGGAAGACGCTCACGCGCTTCGTAGACGCGGCAGGATACACACGAGAGCACCGCTTCACGGCGGCAGTCGTAGACATTAACTCCCGGCTTACGCACGCGTGTAGTGTCACAACGGAATACCCGGAAACCGCGGAAGAGGTAGCGATTGCGCTTGCGCTTACCGACCCCCTCTGCGATGTAATTCTTAGTGACTCACAATCCGCAGTTCGTAACTACGCGCGAGGGCGCATTTCCTCCGAAGCTTTCCAGATCCTAAGGAAAGCTGGTAGACAACACTTCGATAGCACCGCGATCATCTGGTTCCCAGCGCACGTCGCAACTCCCACCGATGAGGGCCCCCCTAACTTGAACGAGGTAGTACACCACTCTGCGCGAGAACTGACTCGCCTCAACGAATCGGAGACCGCCTCTTCGAGTTCGGAACTTCTGGTTCTAAACACGCGAGAACGCTTGGTCAGATACAATAACATCACCAAGCACTGGCCAGCTAGCCAGGCGGATATTGCCCCCACCTCACCCCAAAGTGAAACGTCGCCAGGCACTCGTCTAGCGACAACTGCAAACACAAGCCTTCCCCAGCAGGCACGTACCCAGGGGGGGGCCCGGGGGGGCCCGGGCCCCCCCCCCCCCCCGAAATTAAGACGCATGCCCCCCTCCCTCCCTGCCCACACCACCACTTCTCACTCACATTCCTAAAGCACCGCCAAATCAACGTTGAGACTTGACAGCTGTTCAGCAGTCAACATTTTGTTGCCTTTTTCACTCCTTTTGGATGGCGGTAGTTATCGGCGTCTCCTGGGATGTGAAGGCCAGTTTCCTCATGAATTCGGTGCGCGCGCGATTAACTCGAGATGCATTCAGTTGTCACCGTCTATTCAGTGGTCACGCGCATCCTTGTTGCGTCGTTAGTTGAAGCTTCTTCGTCTAGACTGATCCAGGGAGCAGGAAAGGGATAGATTTCGTGGTCAGCTGGTCTGTATGCACGTGGAACGAGTTGCGGCCAGGGAAAATGCCAATTGCGTTTAACTTTTCTTTTTGTTTCATTATTTCCTCGAGTGACGGGTCGCCGCGACGCTGAGAGATCCTCGGAACCATATACCCGTGATATAGGTTAGATGAGGTGGAAAATAAGATCATGCGAGACAGCGTCCATCATCAAACCCTGCAATAACCCTTAAACTCATAGGCAATATGACTGTCACCCGTTAACTCATCTGGTTTTTCCCTCATTGTACAGCGCTTTTCGTGCAAAATTGGCAATTGGAAAGAAGAATCTCAAGGAGTTGAGAAATTAAGCGATCTAATAAGGGAGAGGGCCGAGACAACAGCCAAACAGGAAGGAAAAGCGAAAATTAACAAATTTAGCCATTCTTTATGAAAATATTTATGGATCAACATCTCTTTATTTAAAAAGGAAACAGAGAAAACGCCGCCGGAAGTGGAGGACAATTCCTTGTGTTCTGAATGACGCTTCTACAGTTATCATTAGAGCCGCCTAACGTAGCCACTTCCCTGCTGTGCTTATGTAGGTGTTTTTCTAACCTTCCGCGGTGGGCGCAGTATGTCTAAAATCGCATCTTCCTGCGCCATATGCGCTTGTACGCGATTGGCGGCCACGCATCGTTACGTAAGTTCCCAAATAACAATACCATTCGGTTGTGGCACTTGTTCGAGCAGTAAACGAGGGATCCAAAAGAACTGTGATTGTTCCGCAAATATATATTTCTGCATAATTCTTCCAGAGTTAATTCAAAAAACGCTACTATAGTCGCATACAACTTAAGTCTGCAATGAAACCCCGCCCACGCCCTCATAACAGCCAGCCACTGTTCGTCCGCGAGGCTGCAAATAATTCGTACTTCAAACTCTTTCTGTTGCCCAAATAAGGCGGTAGCTGCAAAAGTTAGCGAGTTATTTTATAGCTTTGCCCTCGCCTATTATAATGGAATGGAGAATGTCTAATTCCTAATTGAACTGGAATAACATGCTTGCTTCGCTACAACTAATTGTAAAGTTTAACTTCAGTTGGCAGTGAAGTTTCATGAGTAAAGCAGCTGCAGCAGTGAAATGAACTGCACCGCAGACTTTTGAAGACTCCATAGTTTTGTCCATGTCTTTTGCACACCTCATTGCTTCTGCCGATGAAAAGACTCTTCAAGAACAGCAGACGCTCCGGAGATGTCAAGTACGGTGCCATTTTGAATAGGCCGCATGACGACGATTTTGTTTTGTTCTGTGATTGGCTGGCGGAGTAATCTAATTCCGAGCAGTCCATGTACCTTTGTTGCCAACTGCTGTTCTTTTAAGTTCTATTCTACTGAAGTAATCTTTATTTTATACTTTTGCTTCTTTACTTGCTCTTGGCAGTGTTCTTTCTGCGCGTCTTTCCTGCGCAAGCCCAGAACCATGTCAAATGGATATATATATATATATATATATATATATATATATATAAAGCATTGATTTGTCATGAGATTGGTTGCGAGGAAGTAAAGGAGAGGTGTATCGCACAGGCGTACGTGTAAAATAAACCTTATTTCATTTCTCTTTTGTGGGTTTATGCGTTTTTATGGCGAATGGTGGGTGTTATTCACATTAGTACTAGTAAAGGTACCCCCCCCCCCCCGAAAAAAAATCCTGGGTACGTGCCTGTTCCCCAGTCCGGTGCGATTACGGCACATTTTCCCCGCGCAATACCAGAGTGCTCTTTGCGAGTTATGTCAGGCAACTAGAGCGGCGCTCTCACGCATGTTGTGGGAGTGTCGTGTTATATCAGATACAATGGCAGTAGCACCGGAGGCTCTTGCATCGAAGTGGACCGCCGCTCAGCGCAGCTCCAACCTCAAGACGCAAGAGTGGTCTGTCCAGCAGGCCCGAGAGGCGGCGACAATGCAAGGCCTCGAAGTCCCCTCATGGGAGACCTGAGCCCGGGTCGTTAAAGTTTGCCGGATTTAAAATAAAGTTGTTTCCATCCATTGCTGGACGTTATCCCCACTTAGCACGCAGCAGAAGCAGCTTCCAGGCGCGTGCTGAGGTTCCCTTTTTTTTTATCGTCGTCTAGATCTCACTCACATACATGCACGCGGTAGCGAAAAGAAATAGAAGAAAGACTATTTGTGAAAAGGCTTTGCTTCTTGGTGGCCCTCAGTGCAAGACCTGCTCGCAGTTGCTTGAGAGCATGTTCAAGAAATTTCGACATGTACGACGTCTAGGTTCTAGCCTATAGAACGCTTGACTTGTGTGCTGCAAGGCGTAGAACATGGTATCTCTAAGTTTCCGCTTGGTTTTAAAGACAAACGCTTGTGAGCAGATGTACTCATCTTGACCAGGTAGGTCACGCAGTCACCAGCCTGGTATCGTAGACGCAAGTACCTGCTTTCTTTTACAGCGAGGCATTGTTTGCCTGCCTCCATGCACGTCGTATATTAACTTATTAGGCAGGAAGTCAGGAACGATACAACATATTCTAGGCAATATGGAAACAAACTGGAAGGAAATGCGGCAATAAATTACATCCGGGATATTACTGCCGAATCATTTCAGTGCAATGACGAGGTGGGTTTCGAAAAAAAAAAAACAGGTGCGTGAAAGAGAACCAAATGGATAAGGAGCTGGTGCTGAGAAATTTAAGCTGGAAGGAAGCCGAAGATAACATTACTAAGCATGCAGCCACAGGGTTAGACGAGGTCCTCGTTAGGCTAATTAATGAACGAGGACTAATACGTAAGGAAGCTTTGTTGAAAGCAGTAGAAAGAACCTTAAAAAGATAGACGAATATACCTGACAGCTGGCCACAAAGTATAATACATTTAATTTACAAAGGGAAGGGGGAAAACGCAAACTTCACTCATAAAGGCTGTTGACCATCACATCGGTAATATACAGGTTAGCAATGCAGGCGATTAAATATAAAATTCCAAACATGGGCAGAACATAATGGCACATTGGGAGAACTTCAAAATGGCTTCAAGATCGGCAGGCGTCTCGATGATAACTTATTCTTATTCAGTTCAATGAAATAACCAGGAAAGAAAGAAGACTGTTGTGTGTGGCGTTTTCAGACATTACCGGAGCCTATGACAACGCAGAGCGCAACATTTTGTGGGATATTCTGCAAGGGGTAGGCTTAGTCAACGACTGTATACAGCTTTCGAACATTTACCTAGAAGATACCGTTTGCGTTGAATGGGAAGGGATGAGGAGCGAGTTGAAAGTTGATATCACTAAGTGGCTGGAACAAGGATTCTCTCTATCCCCGCTGCTGTTTATGACGTAAATGGTGAGGATGGAGAGGGCGCTAGAAGGTAGTGATATCAAGTTTAATCTCTCATACAAACAGGCGAGCACACGAGTAGAGCAGCAGCTTCCAGATTTGCTTTATGCGGACGATATTGTGTTGCTTGCTAACAAGCAAAGTGATATGCAATGTCAGGCTAATATGTGTGGACAGCTAGAAGGCGACAATTTAGGATTGAAATTTAGCGCTAGGGAATCAAGTTTTATGTTATTCAATGAAAACAGTGAACAGACAGTGTTATTACAGGGCCAAGAAATACTTCG
Source organism: Dermacentor variabilis (assembly GCF_050947875.1). Classification (NCBI taxonomy): domain Eukaryota; kingdom Metazoa; phylum Arthropoda; class Arachnida; order Ixodida; family Ixodidae; genus Dermacentor; species Dermacentor variabilis. Next base: position 5,084,856 of record NC_134568.1, read on the forward strand.
GGTAAAAGAATACAAATAAATTCGTGTATGGAAAAACAAAGGCAATAGATATATTTAAAAACAGGAAAAAACAATAAGAGCAAAAGGGAAGAGAAATGCGGCCACAATGAAGCACAGAGCGCTATGGGGATAGAACAGGTACGTGGTGCTCCTGGCTGTGTGGAAAGGTGTAACAGTTCCAGGGATCACATTTTGAAATGCGGTTGTTTGCTTAAAATCGGGGGTATAATGAGGACACGATGATAACCACGGGTCAGTGAGGCGTCTCGCTTTGGGTGCTCACGGGAAGACCGCAAATGAAGGAGCGCAGGGTGACATGAGCTGGAAAAGTTTTGAAGTCAGGGCAGCTCAGGGTAAAATTGATTTTGAAGAACGACTGAGGAATATGAAGAAAAGTAAATGTGCTGGGAGAATTTTCAGGTATTTGTACAGAAAAAAAAAAAACATTGACTCACAGGGGAGGAATAGAGCTAGGAAGCTTACCAGCAATTATGCGACCGGTGTAGTATAGACTGTATGGCAACAAAGAACGTCAAACGCAAAGTCCGAGAGGCTGCAACAATCGCATAGGTGGCGGCAATGAAAAAGAAATCTGCTGTGGGTAACTACTTAAGAGGAAAAACGAAATGAAATCAGGAAAGAAACAATTTATTATAACTCAAAGGGAGGCTCATTATTTTTCGAAGCGAGATCAGGACGCCTTATAACACGCACTTATAAAGCGAGATACAACAAGCAAGAAGCACGTGCTTGCATGCCGTAAAACAATGGAACATGTTCTATTAGAATGTGAAGACGTCTACCCATGTGTCGGTTAGGCTCCTCTGGTCTCCTTCAAGCCTCTGGGTTCAGCTATAGCAGGGAGGAAGTAAGCATGTCCGCAATATAGATCAGCAAGAGGCGATTGTAGGTTTGGTTGCAATAAAGTAGGGAGACCACAAACAACGGAGGCGCACGAATAAACAAAGTGCACAATAGTGGTTCAGAAAGTTTGATGCTGGAAATTCCTTGTTCACGTTTTTTTTTAAAGAATGCAGCAGATCCAATGAATTGGAATCTATATATAGCGAAGCTTTGTGCGAGTGCACAAAGAATCGGAACAGGAGCACATGCACGCACGCGCACAAGCGCGGGCGCACACAAATTATGCCGAGCCTTTTGTTAAGCGGAGTTGCCTACCACTGGCGAGTCCGACGGACGTCTTGAACGCATCATGGTTTCAGTGGCAGCATGCGCATACGTACGTAGCGCAAATGGAATCCATTCTATGCGCACGAAGCGTTTACGTCCTCAATACCGTGCAGCCGCTGATGTGCGGAGGCGAGCGCCGTCTTCTGGTCGTCCTATTCGGCGACAGAACAGCCGCGCAGCTCCCGCGGTCATGAAACCCGGAGGGGTTCGCAAAGTAAAGCTTTGTTTTTGAATAGAAAAGCAATAGATAAGGCAAAAAACTAAAGTAATGTTTAACAGTCTAGGAAGAGAACAGCAGTTTACCATAGGTAGCGAGGCACTGGAAGTGGTAAGGGAATACATCTACTAAGGACAGGTGGTGACTGCAGATCCGGATCATGAGACTGAAATCATCAGAAGGATAAGAATGGGCTGGGGTGCGTTTGGCAGGCATTCTCAGATCACGAACAGCGGGTTGCCATTATCCCTCAAGAGAAAAGTGTATAACCAGCTGTGTCTTACCAGTACTCACGTACGGGGCAGAAACCTGGAGGCTTACGAAAAGGGTTCTACTTAAATTGAGGACGACTCAACGAGCTATGGAAAGAAAAATGATGGGTGTAACGCTAGGGGTAAGAAAAGAGCAGATTGGGTGAGAGAACAAACGCGAGTTAATTCCATCTTAGTTGAAATTAAGAAAAAGAAATGGGGCATGGGCAGGACATGTAATGAGGAGGGAAGATAACCGATGGTCATTAAGGATTATGGATTGGATTCCAAGGGAGGGGAAGCGTAGCAGGGGACGTCAGAAACTTAGGTGGGCGGATGAGATTAAGAAGTTTGCAGGGACAACGTGGCCACAATTAGTACATGACCGGGGTAGTTGGAGAAGTATGGGAGAGGCCTTTGCCCTGCAGTGGGCGTAACCGGGCTGCTGCTGCTGCTGCAGATGATGATGATGATGATGAGATAAGGCAAAATAAGAACAGGAGCTTGGTGGCGCAACCAACCGCCGCGTTTCAAGAGGGGACGCTCATAGCATCCATCCATCCATCCATGTATCACCGCAATATTCAGCGGGCTTGGCGAGGGGTAATTTAAGGCAACAACGTCGGACTGTCGATTAGGCAGCAAAT